>NW_027185889.1:7672767-7883779 GCF_028583685.1 Petaurus breviceps papuanus | reverse complement strand
TAGATAGATAGATAGATAGATAGATAGATAGATAGATAGATAGATAGGCAGATATATCACATATCATATACATAAAATTCCTCCAATGACTATATACATATAACATGTACAGATAATTTATAATATATCATATGTATAGATGTGCATGCATGATGTATAATAATATTACACATTATATATACCTGTCATCTGTGTGTGTATATATGTATGTATCTATACAATTATTGTATGTATCTATACAAATATTGAGTGAAGAACAAATATAACTGTGCATATTTGTTACCAAAAAAATGCTTTTCTTTTCTTTTTTCCAATGGGATAGGGGTGGGAGGGAGGAAAATAGATTTCTGTTCATTTTTTTTTCAAGTAAAGAGGTAGGAGGGGTGCTACAGTTGTAAAGTATTTTATGTAATTTCAGATAAGGTTGCTATATTATTTTTTGCTTTTCATAAGAGCCCTCTCAGGAAATAAGAGCAATCTGTAAATGTTTGTAATATAAAAACAGAACCTATCAATTAAGACTTTAAAAAATGAAAAATAAAATAATCAGAAAGTCAGAAATTCTAAACATTATATTTACTCTTTATAATGAAATAATCTTATTAATCAACATGAAAAATGTAAACAAAAGATGCCCACCTGAATAGAGAATTAAAAAATGACTGCTAAAGTAATGTTTGGATTAAGATAAAATTATGTAGCAAAATTGGGGAATACTGAATAAGTTATGGAAATAACTATAATGGAATAAAATTATACTGTACAGAATGATAAATATGGAGAATACAAGGGAATATGATATGATTTGTATGAATTGATGTAGTAGAGCAAAGAAGAATCCCCCCATTCATTTGACTATAAATATGCAAATAAAGACAAATTAAATATCAGCAAAACTCCTGTGATAATAGATGACATTGCTACAACCTTTGAAAAGTTAATGAACATAGCCTTCCTTTCTTTAAACAGTTAGTAAAAAGCTAGAAGTGAACAAGCACATATCTAATCATCCACAACCTCTTTGATATTTTGCTTAATTATTTCCATAGGATTTGAAGGAGATTATGTTTTTTGTTCTTGCTTCTGATTTTGCTTGCACTGTTTTTCTTTTGTTTTTGTTCACATATTTGAATACTTGTACATGTCAGTGGCAGACAAACCATAATTAATCAAAAAATTAAATAAGATTATATAAATAATGAGATTATATTAAATATTTACACTATAAAGATAACATCCAATTTATGGGATATAGGTAAAGAAATTCTCAAAGGAAAATTTACATCCCTAAGTAATCACATTAATGAGAATAAAAAGAGAGAGAATTTTAATAAATTATCTGCAGTTAAAAATATTTAAATGAATAAAATAATAAACTGAGCACAGGGATAAAACCAGAAATCAACAGAATTAAAGGAGAAATGAAGCAAAACAGACAACAAAAGGACAATCAAAGTAATAAATTAAACAAAAAGTTGATTCTTTGAAAAGACCAATCACTTCAATAAGCCATGAACAAATTTAATTCAAAAAAGGGGAGATGAAAATCAAATGACCAAAATTTAAAAAATGAGACAGGAAGGAGCACAATGGAGAAGTAAAGGAAACATCCAGAGATAATCAAATATAGCTGTGTCCCAATAAAACTGAAAATGCAAAGAAAATGAATGATTATGGAAAAATGTGAAAGATCCAAATTGCCAAGACAAGAAAAAAGTAATCTAAATAAACCAATATCAGAAAGAAAAAAAAAGAAATTGAATAGGCCAGTAATGAGTGGACGAATTGGAAGATATGAGTGTGGACCAGATGGATTCAACAAACCAATTCTATCCAATATTCGAAAGAAAAATAATTCCCACCCTACATAAAATGTTTTCAAAAACCAAGATGGTGCCCTACTTAACCCTTTCTATGATGCAAATAGTAGCATATTCCCTAAACCAAAGATAAGGGAGAAAAAGAACTACAGACTGATTTCCTTAATGAGTATGTTTCCATGTGGACACTCCTTCCAGGGGTGCAGATTCCAAACTTTCTATGACTTAGTAAATAAGTTCTGATGCTTGTGATCTGTGTGACCTTGGAAAAAATGACTTTACCTCTTAGGTCCTCAGTTTGCTCAAACGTAAAATGAATACCATTACCATACAGCCCTAAAATATGATATTATGTGAGTTACCTGAGTCCCAAAGTAGTTAAATGACATGCCCAAGTTACACAGCTGGTAATAATAACAATAGCTAACATTTATACAACACTTATGATATACCAGGCACTGTACTAAGTGCTTAAAAATGTTATCTCAATAGATCCTCACAACCCTAGGAGGTAAGTGCTTTTATTTTTTCTATTGTACAGATGAATAAATTGAGGCAAACAGAGCTTTATGTAATTTGCTCAGGATTATATGGGTAGTAAGTATATGAGGCCAGATTTGACCTGAAATCTTCTGGACTCCAGACTCAGCAGTCTATCCATTGCATCACCTAGCTACTCCTTTCAAGTCTGAGTTTTGAACCAAGGCCTTCCTTGACTCTAACCTCAGTACTCTCCTATGCCAGGCTGCCTCTATATCATGAGTGACTATTAATACACAGAAGATACACAATAAAATTCAACATGCATTTTAAAATATCCATAATTCTCAAGGATTTATACTAAATGTGAAAGAATATTGGAAAATATCAGGAAATAACAGAAAATCACATAAATGAGTAAAATTATAAAATTCATATTTTTATGTCAACAGGTACATAAAATTTTTGATAAAACATAATGGACAGAAGAGGTTGTTTTCAAGAAGAGTGAGCATTGGAGCAACTTCTGTGACTTTCCCCAATAGGTTTTTTCTGAAAAGAGACACCAGCCAGACAGCAGGTAGGATTTAACTTTCTTAGTCAATGACATATTTGCTTTAGGAATGGAGAAGGTAGAATTGGAAATCATGTATTTCTCGCCCTCAACAGTGAAATAATATAACTCTCCCCAAACCTAACATTTTTCTTCTCAAAGTCTTTTCTCACTCAATGCCTAACCTAATTTTCTCTACTTTCTACCTCAAAATAAAAACTACAGCTGCAAAAAGAGGCTTCTTGGAAATTTTAAATGGGATAAAGCATCCAATTTCACATCTGGAAATGAAAAATGTTGCAATTCCAAGAGAGTTCCTAATTTATTTTATTTTATTTCTATCTTGAACCTTCTATTTCATTTGGCTATTCTTTTAGGGAAGATGACTCACAAAAAGCTACAGTGATACATTCATCCACACCACCATATACTCATATGCTAACCATATGGTCTGGCTGAAAGAGGAAATGTTATCATTTAAATTGAGATTTGAACATGTTAATTTTTTATACTGAGTAAGAATTGTTCAAGGGTGCTCTGTATGAAGAGACATGTAAGTATAGAGCCACAGATAATGACACTTTGGGATGGAGCTTACATGGAGAACAGGAAAGAGGCAAGGTAGCTAGGGTTGGTGGCAGCAGTGGCTGCTGTTGCTTTCGATGGACTACTCTATCAACTCTGATTGCCCATGGGACCTTTGATGAAACATCTGGACTTCCTAAACTCACAAGGCATGGCTTGGACTTGTCTGCTTCAGAGTACTCATGGACTTAATATCAATAAAGAATAAATGAAAAGAAACGAGGTAGCTATGTGCTCACAACTGCCATTAGTTACATTTTGGGGGGACACAAGGCTGCCACTCTTCCATCTCCTTCCTCCTCTGCTCTCTACTTGGCTATCACATCAGCTCAAAGTCTGGTCTCCACTCAGTCATAAACAAAGAGCCAGAGATGGGCAAGTGGTACCTTTTGTATGTATACTCAGTTCTGGCTAAGCAACAACTGAGTCATCAGTTAATTCAGCTCTACCACCAATGAGAAGAATTTGTGTTACCACATAATTCTAACTCCTGACTCCCAACTCCCCGATGGATAGGAACTGACTCTCCAAAGTTTCCATGGAGTTGTTATAGGCAGAACCTCTGCCCCATATAAATTGGAACCAACCAGGGAATATCTGCACATTTTTTAAGAACCCTCACTCCTCCCCCACATTGGCTGGTTCACTCCATTATTCAAATACAAGATACATACAAATTAGATATAAGGGGAAACCCTAGAGAAAGGCTCTGTTAGCTGGAAGGATTAAGAGAAGCATGCTGTAGAAGCTGGGATTTGAGCTGGTTGTAAAGGAAGCCAGGGATTCTAAAATGCAAAGGTGAGTTGGGAGATCATTTGGGGCATGGGAGACAACCAATACAAAAGTACAATGGTGGTATATGGAGCATTATTAGTGGAGATCAGAAAGTGAGGTACATGGAAGGGAAGCGTAAGAAGACTAGAAAAATAGTAGAGAACAGGTTATAAAGTACCATAGATGCCAAAAACAGAAGGTCATATTTTGATCCTAATGATATTTGGGAGCCACCAAAGTTTATTGAATGGGGGTGATGACATGGTCCCTAGGCTTTAGGAAAATCATTTGACTTCTATTTGTGTTGTCTTAGCTAAGATAACTCTATGCACACCATTCTGGCACAAAAAGTAGATCCGGTGATCTGCACCCCTGAAATTCAGAATGCACTGCAGAGAGGAACTGGCCTTTTTTCTCCTTCTCTGTTATGAATTCCATGGTGCAATGACCCCTTACCCTTCAGGTTTCAGTCATTTCTATTAACACAACTGGTTCCTCTTGTTGGTCAGAATCAGGTCTAAAATAACATTTCCCCTTGTTGCTTCCTCCATATTTTGCAGGATAAGATAGTAATTTCAAAGAGGCAATGTGACAGTGAATAGAGTTCTGGACTTGAGCCAGAAAGAGTTGGATTCGAATTCTGTCTTCAACACTCTAAGTGTTTGATATTGAGAAAGACACTCTTTGTGGGCCTCAATCTCCTCATTTGCAAAATGAGAAAACTGCATTAGATGATCTATAAGGTTCCTTCCAGTTTTAAATGCATGATTGTTTGATCACCAAATGCACTATTAGATAGTAAATAGTGTGATATTGAAGAGACACAGTGAGAAGAGGGATGTCATGGGACAAGGGAAGGGGGAATAAGATTCCAAGGGCTCAGTCTTTGGAGGAAACATTTCTTTTTTTCTCCGACCCACCATTTCCAAGTAGAAAGTTATTCAGGAGGATCAGAGGCATGTATAGAACGTGGTCTTGGTGTGCAACTCTCTGTACACCTATGAGCAGGACCATTTCATCACAGAAGTAGAACATGTCAGTGCAGAAAAAGAGAGAAAGGATAAGTTAAAGGGAGAATGGCATGAACTAGGACCCTGAATCATTTCTCTTTATCCCTCATGTTCTCAGCCCTTACTATCTTTTCTGAGCTGTTGATGCTGAGCTTGGCTGGATGTGAACTGTAAGGTCATTGATGTTGAGCAGACTTGACTTAGGGAAAAAACTGAGAAATGGTTTGTTTAGACATTTGTTTGATATTCCAATGTATCTCTATCCCTACAGAGAAACATGGGTGATAGGATCTGAGGCTTGTCCTTCTCTTGAGCCAAAGGGCAAGGGGGTAATGGGAAGAGTGCTAAACTTGGACTAAGAAGAACAGAGGATTTAGGGTTAGAAGGGACATTTGGAAATTATCTGGAACATGGGTTCTAATCTGGACTCCTTAACATTTTTTTCATATAATTGCTATTCCAATAAAATTAATTTCATTTGTAATTCTTTGTATTTTTGTTTTATATCTTTAAACATGATCCTTAGAAAAGGTCTATAGGCTTCACTGGAATTTCCAGTGGGTCCAGGACTCAAAGAAAGGTGAAAATGCCTGATGTAGAAAAAGGAAAAAAATCCCTCATTTTGTAGATGAAGATGTTGGAGTCCAAAGAAATGAAATGACTCATCCAAAGTAGCAGCAGTAGGATTATAGAAGCACAAAGTACTGAAAGGGATGGTAGAGGTCACTGGGTACAACCTCTTCATTTTATGGATGAGTAAACTGAAGTTGAGAGTGTAAGTGATTTGTTTAAGGTCAATGTGAAACTGATTCCGAATCCTCTGACTCCAAATCCAGTATTCTTTCCACTATTCTACAACATCAAGGCAAGATTTGAGCCTAGGTCTTCTAACTCCAAATTCAAGACTCTTTCCATTGAACTGTACAAATTCAAATCCTCACTTTGTTACTATGTGATTTAGGGTATAGGGACTTGGAGTCAAGAATATCTGAGTTCAAACTCTTCCTCAGATATTTAAACTACCTCAGCCTCAGTTTTCTCATTCACAAAATAAGGATATAATAATAGCATCTACTTGGGCAGCTAGGTGACACCATAGTGGATAGAGTGTCAGACCTGGAGTCAGGAAGACTCATCTTCCTGATATCAAATCTGGCCTCAAATACTTATTAGCTGTATGACCCTGGGAAAGTCACTTCAACTTGTTTGCCTTAGTTTCCTCATTTATAAAATGAGCTGGAGAAGGAAATGGCAAACCACTGCAGTATCTTTGCCAAGAAAATCCCTCATGGTGTCATGAAAAATCAGACACAACTAAAAAGTAACTATGTAAGTAAGTAATTAAAAAGTACTATGAAAATATTAGTGATCATGAGATGATGATGATGGTGATGGTGATGATGATGATCATGATCATGATGGTGATGGTTATATAACTCAGGGTTCGAACCCTCTGTATATCTCTGCTTCAATGCTGGAAGCTAGAAGACCAGGATGTTTCTTTTCCCAAGCTCTCACCAACTCAATTCTTCACACTGGCACACAACTGTGTGACCAAAACTCCACCAATGTAACCAAACTCCACTAATGAGAAGAGCCTTGTGCAAATGAGCTTCAAGTCCCTGGCTATAGTTATTATTACTAGCTATGTCTGTATGAGTAAATTTGGGACCAGTTACTTTACTTCCCTGGGTCTCAGTTTCTTCCTCTATAAATTAGAGATAATAATACCAATAATATTTTTTTCACAGAGCTGTTGAGATGATCATTTATTTAAAGCACTTCATAATCCTTCAAACACTATATTCAAGTCCTTTCACATTCATAAAACAAAGTTAGCTATTATTAAAATGAAGAAAATGGACTATCAGGGGTGGGTGAGCCCTTTTGACTTGAGTCCAGCTTTTATAGAAAAAATCCTTTTATTAAGGGGATTTGTTCTGTAAATTCTAGGGCCACAGTCAAAGGGCCACACATGAGGACCTAGAGGGCCGCATATGGCCTCAAGACTATATGTTCTTCACCCCTGGATGAAGTCTGAGGTTCCTTTCAGCTCTCAGTACTGTCATCATGAAGAAATGATAAACATAACAGCAAAAGAGTTCCTTTTCAAACCACTTGCAAAGGGAGGGGGAGAAAATTTAGAACTCAAAATCTTATGGAAGTGAATGTTGAAAACTAAAAATAAATTAATTTTATAAAAAACCATTTGTAGTTGACATCTCTCTCACAAACACACTATACATGGACACCTTAATTCATGGCATCACCACTTGAATCTCTCACTCAAGGACTTTTTCTGTTCTCAGCTAAGGATCATACAGGTTTTGGCTCACATTCTGGAATAATGTTTCCCCTATTAAAAAGTAAAGATTATCATTACCAATGAGGGGAGAAGAGAGAGTCACATTATGCAAACATATACAATATTCTTTAGGTGTGCTTATAAAGAAGTGCTAATGCATTAACCAGGAGCCTCATGTAATTTCCAGGCAGCTTTCAACAATTAGTTTGATTCATATGGCTCTTCTTGGCATTTTCAAGGAGCATCTAGATTCATTTCCTGCTTGTTTCTTCTGTACAGAGATAAAACATCTTTTGGCTTCTTTCAAATAGTGTGAAACATTTTTCCAATTTATCTGTCATTATCTTTAACAATGCATTTTTCCTTCTCTTCTGGGACTTATTTCACTTATCTGTGAAATGAAGAGATTGGACCAAATGACCTCTAATATTCCCCTCTCAGGGAGAGAAAGAAGAAAAAAAGTGAAGAAAGGGAGAATCACTGAAACAAGAGAAGGCTGCTCAACAAGGAAAGTCATTTAGGACACAAGGGAACAATATTCAACAAAGCTAGGCATTGAGAACATTTGTAGTTGTTTCAGTGGAGAGAAGCTTCCCTGCCTCTGAGTTGCACATTGTTTTCCACTAGCCAGGCACCAGACAGCATATGTAGCTCCCTGTGGCTGTTTTATCCTTAGGTAACTAGATAGCCATGTCAACAGCCTTAGCCTTTAGTATCCTGAGCCAATCGAGTCTCAAGAATGGCTTCAATCTCTTTTTTTTTAAGCAATTGGGGTTAAATAACTTGCTCAAGGTTACGCGGCCAGTTATTTCTGGGTGTGGTGCTAAGTATCTGAGCCCAGATTCGATCCCCAGGTCATCCTGACACTGGAGCCGGTGCTCTTACTCACTGTGCTACCTGGCTGCCCCTTCAATATCTTTTTAAGTAAAACCTAACCTAATCTGACCTATGTTTTGCTCCTGTGACATCTTTCCATGAACTGCATTCAGATATCTAAACATATATCACATTACAGCATGGTCCCTTACCTACCCCAATGCTTTGCCAACCAACTAGAGTAGTGTTTGACGACCAACAATTTGGTGTGTGCTTACAGAGTGTAAATTAATTTTATTAGTAGTCAAAGAAAAACTTAAATAAGCAGTTCAATCTGCTGGGAGGGGAGTGTGGAGAAACTCATCATCTAGTATATACTAAACTAAAACATAAAAGACTTTAGACTGTACTACTGCTCTCTTCTCTTAGGGGATGTGCTAAAATTCTCTACTTCCAAGCATCTATGAATCAAATATCTCACTGATAACAATACTTCCTCCACTGGTGAAGATCATTACCCACCTTCTATGTGATTCTTTTCCCACAAATCCTGCTTTAAGAAATTAATCAAAATGCTAGGGGCCTTGCTATAGGGTGTTTACTACTGTAGTATTCTTGGTATATAAGGTAAACAGGGACCTGAGCCACAAGAGTAGAAACTCAATGCACAGCTCTCTTCAATTCTTCTTTCAGGGTTGCTAAAAGACTCCTCAAGGATTACCAAACCTTCAAGATAATTTACCCAGCCTTGAAACCAGGAGCTGGAAGGAATTTATCCACTCTAATCTGAGTATCCATGGATGTTAATGGAATTTTTGTTGGAATAGGCAGCGTATGTAGGGAAAGTTTTTGATCTCCACCTAAGGGGACTTTTTGTGTTGCTGTGGGTCTGACTTGAAATAAGATTTGAAAATGTGTTGATTAGTTTCAGGCATTGTGGCCAGCCAGCTAACACAAGAGCTGATAACAGTTCCTTTGAGGAAGTTCAGGAGCATATTTTATTGCCTGTAGATGGCAATAGCAACTCAATTCAGGAGAAGCTCTAGGAGCAGATGAGAGTCTTAGAAGATGGCAGAAGGTCAGCAGATAAACAAAAAATGACAGCCACACAAGTGTAATTGAAGAGCTTTAGAGATGCATGAGGTATGGTACAATTCTAGAAATTTTAAATTGTTCAAGAAGTGATAGTATCAGCTCCCATGGGTTCAGTTATCCCCTCTTGGCAGCTTATTTCCAGATTTGTTTTGTGCTGATCAACAGTTACCCATCACCAACTGCCTTTTAGACACCTTAAACTAGACATCTTATAGGCTCTCAAATGCTATGTGTTTCAGAAAGAACTCATTATCTTTTCTTCCAAATTCTTCCCTCTTCTGAAATTTCCTATTATGGCCACTCTCATCATCCCAGTCATTTAGATCCTCAATCTCAAATATCACCTTCCTCTCTTTACTCTCATTCCCCTCATGTATCCAACTCATTACCAAATCTTGTTGTTTCTACCTGCCCATCTCCTGTATATATCCTTTCTCCCTTATAGGTCCTCATCACCTCTCCCCTGAACTAGTTCAAAAAATATCTTCTCATGGGTCTCCCTGCCTTACATTTCTCCCCACTCTAATACATCCTCCCTTTAGTTGCCCAAGTGATTTTTATCTAATGCATGGGTCTAACCCTGTCACCCCCACCATTCAATAAACTTGATAGCTCCCCAATACTTCCAGGATCTAAAACAAGTCCCCAGTTGGCATTCAAAGCTCTTTATAACCTCACCTATCTTTCTAGTCTTCTGGTACTTTACACCACCCCACACACTATGATCCAGCTACACTTGCCTGTGCCTTTGCACAAGCTGTCTCCCATGTCTGGAATGCTCTGCCTCTTTACCCTTCCCTCTTAGTTTCCCTGACCTCTCAGCTTAAACCCACCCCCCTCCCCATCTCTCCCTCCACTGTAGGTACTAGTGCCTTCCTTCTCAGATCGTCTTTACTTTTTATACATCTCACTTTTGCGTGGTTGTTTACATATTGTCTCTCCCCTTAGACTGTTAGTTTCTTGAAGACAAGAACTGTTTTTGCCTTTCTTGGCATAGTAAGTGCCTAATTTGGCCTCTAGGTGGCACCATAGTGGATAGAGCACTGAATTTGAAGTCAGGAAGACTCATCTTCCTGAGTTCAAAACTGACCACAGACAGACATTTCCTAGCCATGTGACCCTAGGCAAGTCACTTAACCCTGTTTACCTCAGTTTCCTCATCTGTAAAATGAGCTGCTAAGAAAACCTCAAAAGGGGTCACAAAGAATTGGACATAACCAAAATGACTGAACAAAGTGCCTAATAAATGCTTATTGACTGACTGACCTCAGAATGCAAGTTGTCCAAAGAGACACAGAGCATAAGAACCTAATGGAGATGGAAATGATTTTCCTTTGTTATTTACTTTGCTGTTCTGCCCTAATTAACACTTTCACTAAGTTGTGGTTCTTGATCCCTTGATAGAGAATGGAGTAGGTGGGGACATTGACAGTATTTGCATAATATTTTCAGAGGGCAATAAATAGTCCAATTTGCTAAAGTTTGACTCATTGAAAATGAGGAATAGGAGGTACAGAAGCCTTTCTTGATTATCAAAAATATCTCACATTAAACTTGAAGTTTTGAGTTCTGGGGCAGCTAGGTACTACAGTGGATATGGTGACAAGCCTGGAGTCAGGAAGACTCATCTTCCTGAGTTCAAATCTGACCTTAGATACTTACTAGCTATGTGGCCCTGGCCAAGCCACTTAACCCTGTTTGTCTCTGTTTCCTCAGCTGCCAAATTAGCTGGAGAAGAAAATGGCAAATCATTCCAGTATCTCTGCCAAGAAAACCCCAACTGGGGTCACAAAGAATCAGAAATGACTGAAAATGATTGAACAATAATGATAATAATAACAATAATAATCATAATAGGTCCTGTGCTCCATGTAGAATGCTATTCTTCCATACCCTTTATCCATTGTTTCTTTTAAATAAGGTACTTCCTTCCTTATTCCAGGCATCAGTCAAATTTGCCTCCTTGTTTAGACCTATAATGTATGCTATTTCTTCCCCATATATTAGGGATTTGTACATAGACATCTGTTTCATATGTTTCATTGTTGGCTCTCTCCTTGGATATGTTCTCACATACATTACAAGTTTGTCTTTCAGCTTTTTTTCTTCTCTGTTGTGCCTACTACTTTCTGTAGTAAAAACATGACAGATATATGCCTTCTTTGACTTTGTTTCTGCCCAAAACATAGCTTCAAAAGTCCTTTCTGGTGTCCTTAGCATCCACAGTCAGCTTCAAAGAGCTTTTTTTTTTTTTACTGTATATGGCCCCAACCTTTCTTTCCAGTTTTGTTATATATTATTGGCTTTTGTCCAAATTCATTGGCTTTCTCTTATTCCCTACATGATATTCAATCTCCTATCTCCATGCCTTGCCACTATCTCTTACTGGAATGTACTACCTCCTTTTCTCTACCACATAGAATCCTTCAAGATTGAAAATTTGAAGACAATTCTCATGTCCTCTGTAAATGTTCCCTTAGGGGCAGCTAAGTGGTATCCTGAAGTCAGGAGAACCTGAGTTCAAATCTCTCTTGAGATACTTACTAACTTTGTGACTTACTGTGCAAGTCACTTAACCCCAAATGCCTCCAAAAAAAATGACAAATAAATGTTCCCTTAGTCCAAATATCTATGGTTGCTTCAACCAGTCCTAGTGTGGATGCTTCTTCACCAGTCTGTTATCCTTTTCTGAAATTTCTCCTTCTTATCAAAGTTCTCCCTAACACCTGGCAACCCACATTGGATGCAATACTCCAGTTGTGGATTGAACTGGGAAGAGAACATCACTTCCCTATTCTTGACCAGTAAGACCCCTTTAATGTAGCCTGTTATTGCATTAGTGTTCTTGACAGTCATGGGACTGTTGACTTACATTGAGCTTCTAGTCTAGGGGTGGGGAACCTGCAGCCTTAAGGCCACATGTGGCCTCCCAAATCCTTAAGTGTGTCCTTTTGACTGAATCCAAATTTCACAGAACAAATACAAGTCACTTAATCCTGTTTGCCTCAGTTCCTCATCTGTATACTGGAGTGGTTTGCCATTTCCTTTTCTTGCTGATTGTATAGATTTTACAGAAAACAGGCAAACAGGGTTAAGTGACTTACCCAGGGTCACACAGCTAGTAAGTGTCTGAGACTAGATTTGAACTCAGGTCTTCCTGAATCCAGGGAGTGGTGCTCTATCCATTGTGCTACCTAGCTACCACACACATATACACACATAACTGTATATATAATTATATTTATATGCATACATATCTATACATAACTGTATATATAATTGGTGTATGTTGTCAATATAGTTAGTTTCCTTTGGAATCCAATGTATTTTATTTTATTTAAAAGCTTGATTCTCAAAGAGAGATCATAGACTCCATCAAAATACCCAAGGGGTCCTGGCCACAAACAAAGTGAAGAAATCCTGGTGTAGAGGTACCATGGGGTGATGGAAAGAGCTCAGGGAGGCAAGAGAGGTCTGGGTTCAAATTCTACCTCCAGCACTCATTTGACATTTAACCCCAGACAAATCAGAAGCCTCTCTAAGTTTTGGTATCTTCATCTGTAAAATGGGAATAAAAGTATCTCTAATGTCAACCTCCCAGAGTTAATTCTGAGAATTAAATGAAACAATGTATGTAAAAAGTTTAGGGGCAGCCAGGTAGCACAGCGAGTAAGAGCACCAGCCCCAGAGTTGGGATGACCTGGCATCGAATCCGGACTCAGACACTTAGCACCCACCCAGAAACATCTGGCCGTGTAACCTTAAGTGAGTTACTTAACGCCAATTGCTTATGGGTGGCCAGGTGGCACAGTGAGTAAGAGCATCGGCCCCAGAGTCGGGATGACCTGGGATCAAATGTGGGCTCTGATACTTAGCACCACACCCAGAAATAACTGGCCGTGTAACCTTGAGCAAGTTACTTAACCCCAATTGCTTACAAAAAAAAAGGTTTAGTAGACTGTAAATGCTACATACAAGTTAGCGATTATCATTAAGTAACTATGACACAATGTAATAACAGCAGACTAGAACTTTAAGGCTTATAAAGCCTTAGATTTCCAACATTTTGAGGTTGGTAGTAGGAAGAATGTTAACCTCACTTTTTAAAAATCTCAAAAAGGTTGAATGTTTTTCCTCTGGTCACACATGAAATATCAAACCTGGAATTCAAACTCAAATTTTCTTGCTTCAAGACTAGCTCTATTTCCACTGTATGATCCTGTCTCTTTTGTAGAAAGATTCATTCCATTAAGAGTCTAAATGTTATACAGGAGAAGTAAAGATTACTCCTAGCTGAAGGTATCAGATTAGACTTTATGGAGGAGGCAACTTCAATCTGGTCTTGAAGAATGAGTAGAATTTTGAGGTGGAAGTGGAAGCAGTGTCAGAGAGTTAGATTATATGGTAGTAGATTTAGAGCTTAGAAGGGACCTTAAAAAGTGAGTTAGTTTACTCCCTTCTTTTTTATGGATGAGGAAACTTTGACCTAAAAAGGTAAAAATGCTTCACCCAAGGCCACACAGACAGTACATAACATAAATAGCATTCAGACCCAGGTTCTCTGGTTCCAGAACCATTGTTTCTCCCCTTCCCGCTCCTCACTGAGTCATAGCAGATGACTTCCATGTAGAGTGATATTTTTTTAAAGGCATGGAGGCATAGAAGCACAAGACTTGTTTAGCGGAGACAGAATAATTCAGTTTGATTGAAGTGAATTTTGTGGAGTATAAGGAATGGGAAATATCTGGTTAAGGCCAGATCATGGAGGACTTAATACCTTTCTAAGGAGTTAATTCTTGTCTTGTAGGGAAAGGGTAATCATGGGAGACTTTGGGTTGTTTTCTAGAAGATCATGAATCATTTGAAAATTTGCAGATGGGAAGCATTACTCTTCATCATAGACATGCAATCAGCAAGTTAGTTCCCCGGAGAGGTGATCTTCACTATGAATGTTTGGATAGGATGGTGTTTACCCAAACTAGCTAGAGTTAACTTCTCACAGCATCATAGGACTGGAATTTGGAAATTCTGTCTCCCTCGGACCTCTTTGACTTCAAGCTAGATTTCAACTTGTATATACATTTCTTTTCATGTATTACATTTTGGACTAAATCTTTGGCAATAATAAGATTCTTTTTGTAAATGAAAGTGATTTTTCTGCCTTATCATTAGAGATAAAACTTCAGTTGTATTTTCAGTACTAGGCATGTACAAAAATCAATGTGGAACGTCAAAAGAGAACTGACTCAGTGAGAGAATTGGGGTTCATGTCCTGCCTCTGATGGTTACATATGACTTGTGTGACTGTGGATAAGTCACCTATCCACTGGGGGCCTTAATTTTCCCATCGTCAGATGAGAGATTGGGATAGAAGATCTCTACAACTGCTTCCATCTCTAAATCAATGTTTTTATGATTCATCATTTATTTTTCCCTACTTGGATTAATTGGGGCAGCTGGGTGGTACAGTGGATAGAGTGCCAGGTCTAGAGTCAGGAAGACTCATCTGGGTAAGTTCAAATCCAGCCTCTGACACTTACTAGCTGTGTAACCCTGGGCAAGTCACTTAATTCTGTTTGTCTCAATTCCTCATCTGTAAAATAAGTTGAAGGAAAAGGCAAACTACTCTAGTAGCTCTACCAAGAAAACCCTAAATGGGCTCACAAAGAGTCAGACAAGAATGAAATGATTAAACACAAACTTGGATGAATATTTCTTGAATGGTCCTCATTGTGGACCACGGATCATAGATGATCCAAATCAGAAAGTAAGAATTAATTCATGTACGGAAGGGCCAAAGACAATATGAGTGCCAAAATTAAAGAACTGGGCTTGGAGTCAGAAAAACATGGTTTCAAAGACCACTGTTGACCCTGAGTAGCTGTGTGTCTTTGGGCAAGTCAATTAACCTTATGTGGCTTGAATAAATCCTTGGTATCCATTTATAGAGTCATGTGTAACAGGGACCTCCCTCTCTACCACAGAATTAAGTTACCATTCATGCTTCTAAGTGACCACACAGAAAATGAGGGAATGTTGGTTCTTCCAACCATGTATATCATAGATGAAGACTTTTAAATGAGAAATGATAAAATGTCCCCTAATCGGCAGCTGAATTGGAAGAGCTGATGATGCATCAGATGTATAAAAGTGAAATAGTGGTTTTTCCTCCTTTCAAGTTTCTTCTTTTCAGGCTGTAAAATGCAAAGATTCAAACTTTCTCTTGAGAGTTGAATGAGGAAGAAGATATTGTCCCTCTTCTTGTGGCCCTGAGCACATGATCGTCCCTGCCCCCTTTGGGTTTGTTCTTATCTGGTTTGAGGCTAAAGAGTATCCCATGGCAGACATGTCCAAACCTGGGGGAGATTTTGTGAGATTGAAACGCCCCAAAGTCCTGGGACCAATGAAAAGAAATGAGACAGTGGGAGCATTGGCATCTCCACCCCCATACTATTCCCCAGCACCTAAGGATATGGTAAGGTAGCAACAGTGATCAGAAAAATAGAAACTATACCCTGATCTTCCCAAAGTGGACATTTTATTAGCTGACCAATAAGTGTGAGAAAATGGGGTCACCTATTGTAAAAATTACAAAAAGTCTTGCTGCCCAAGGCTGAATCTAGTCCACAAACTATGATTATTACTGGGTACAGGAAAGAGAGAAGTTATTGTCCTATTCCAAGAGGTCACTCAGTGCTAGATCCAGCATTGTTAGCTATAGCAAAGACATAGATGTAGCAAATGCTAGACATAGACATAGGTGTACTGTGATCTGCATTGGGGGCAGGAGTTTTCATGCTGGGAACTGCCCATACTGACAAAATCTCAGTCAAGTGTGGCCTTTTGACTGAATCCAAACTTCACAGGACATTCAAGTTTGGATTCAGTCAAAGGGCTGCATTTCATCGAGGACCTAGAGGGCAACATGTGGCCTCAAGGCTGCAGGTTCCCCACCACTGGACCAAGGCATAGACACTTAGGGAGCAAGGAGTCCCTGTCTTCAAGGAGCTTACAATCTAACGAAGGAGACAACATGCAAGCAAATATACACAAAGAAAGGTATACACAGGATAAATAGGAAATACTTGACAAAGGGAAGACAGTGGAACTAAGAGAGATTGGGAAATGTTTTCTGTAGAAGGTGGAATTTTAGTTGGTAATTGAAAGAAGCAAGGAAGGTCAATTGATGGAAAGGAAGGAAAGCATCCCAGGCATGGGGGAATAGCCAGATCTTATACCATATTATTTTACACATCTATATCTCATTCCCTTCTTTATATCTAGAAACATAATGGAATAGAAAACTCAAATGGGTGGAATTTAAATGATTTTAGGACAGATCAATCATATAGGACAAGCCAAGAAAAACTGATGAAGGCCCTTCGTGTACCCATATAATGAAAATCAGTAGACGCCCTAGGTACCTATATAAAATCAAGAATGTAGAGGAAGGTCTCTATCACATTGAGTGGGTCCACTGTTGAAGATTTATGGAAAGATATACACCTTTTTCTTTTGCTTGGCAGGTGCTGAGAGCCAATGAATGACTACAGTTATTTTAGGGTTACATTTCAGAACTCTCCTGAGTTTATTGTGAGGTTTATATTTTATTAATGCATCAAGCAAAGTGCTAAAAATGAAAACCACATTGACACAAATGTTTGCCAAAAGGAACTCAAAATGCTCAGGATTTCTAATGACAGGGTAGTATGTTTGGGTTCTTCTCTCTGATCTCCTACTAGGTAGCTTTGTGACCTTGGGGAAATCACTTAACCTCTCCAGGTTTCTCTTTCCTCATATAGGAAATAAGGGGTATGGATTTGATTAAGCAGGAATGCAAGCAAGCAACAAGCATTAGGTAGGGGCTTATTTTGTACAAGTCCTGGGTTAGGTGCTAGGGATGTTCTCTAAGGCCCCTTCCTGCCCCCAAATCCCTAGATGCCAATGATGAAGCAACAGCTAGTACTTCTGTTCATCAAAGATGTTTCTTCGGTGGTCTGGAGGGAAATCTTCCTTGACAAGGATCTTCTGAAATTAAAAAAAAAATCTTTTCATAGCATAGATGTATAACCTTCTATTTTTCTGTTTCCTGAAGCATTTCTCTAAAATGTCAATGATGATACAGATGAGCCATAAAATTGGCAGTTACTCAGTACTGGAGGCCAGACTTTACCACCATCAAGTTTCAAATGGTGTAAGATTCTCATCAAGATTCTTTAAGCAGTCATTGAATTAAGCTACTTAGTGATACATGTAGAGAATAATAGCTTTCTAACATCTTCATGGCAGGATGCATGTCGGCAGGAATAGTTACTTGTTTAGGTGAGGAAAACAGCAACATAATTTAACCTCCCTTTATTCAGCAAAGATGTTTGTGTCCATTCTTTCTGCGCTCACTTCCACCAGCCTAGGCACACTTTCATTAGCTCATACCTAGATTGGCACAAAAACCTAGACTGTCCACCTCAAATATATCGACTTTCCAATCCATTTTGCACACTATCATCAAGTCAGCCCAATCCAATGAGCACTTATTAAGTGCCTACTCTGTACTAGGCACTGGGGGTACAAATACAAAATGAAGAACCCTATGAAATTCCCTAGGATTCTCCTTTAGGTGATATGAGTTTGATATTAAGCAGACTGGATGGTTCCAATTTTTCTCTTCTGAGAATTAAATAAACCAGAGTTACTTTTTGACTGTTTATAAAAGAATAAAAAGAGCTGCCAAGACCTAGTTAATAATATTATGTATGTTTGAATTTAAGTCATGGCAAAACTTTTTAGTATGCTCTTGCCTGGCTTCTTGTTTTTGTCAGTCACGTAATTCACTGAATTTCTTATTCTTAAAACTGTTCATAATTATATTCAGGTGGCCAAAAGGTGGACCAGACAGGGAGGATTGCCTATTCATCCACCAGAACCAAGATTTTTTTTTCTCTAAGTGATAATTACCCATTGTCACATTACCATTAAGCATAATAATCCAATCACTTTAGTTATATTCGAGTAGCTAAAGGTTAAAGGTGATAAAATTTATCAAACATAGTTTATATAGAACTCAACAATGAAGACAATCATAATATTAGGAAGTCATCCAAGAACATCAAGAGACAGGGGTCAAACTGTCTCTTCATGTTCTTGGAAAAGATAGCAAGTGCTATAAATTGGGACTTGATTTATTGTTTTTATCAATTGTCTCAACTTAAGAAATTGATGGGGAAAATGTTTATAATGCAGGATGTCATGGCATACACCAGTTTCCCTCCCCCAGGCCAGAGAGTGAGTTGTTAAATATTTACCATCACATCTCTAGTTGTAGGTTGCCCAAAAAGCAATGGAGAGATTCTTGGAATCCATCAATAGGTGGTAGCATAATACTGATTGTGAAGTGACTAGTAGAAATGGCAACATATATATATTCTCAAAGAAATTTACAACCAAAAAAAAAAAAAAAGAAACCACACAGATCCCAAGGAAAACTGATGAAGGCCCTTTGTATACCCATATAATGAAAATCAGTAGATGTATGTATAATCAAGAATGTAGAGGAAGATCTCTATCACATTGAGCGGGTCCACTGTTGAAGATTTATGGAAAGATATAGACATTAGTCACATGGAAATAGGAATCATGGACATAGGGATCACATCAAAAAGACCTCAGATCTGAAATACCTTGAATGAGATATTTTAGAGGAGTCGAAGAGATGAGCTTAAGTGAAGAGGTTATGACATACTTAACAGACTAAGGCAGGGATTGGGAACGTGCCCCCTGGAGGCCACATGTGGCCTCAAGGCTGCAGGTTCCCCACCACTGGACTAAGGCATAGACACTTAGAGAGCAAGGAGTCCCTGTCTTCAAGGAGCTTACAATCTAATGTAGGAGACAACATGCAAGCAAATACACACAAAGAAAGGTATACACAGGATAAATAGGAAATACTTGTCAAAGGGAAGACAGTGGAATAAAGAGAGATTGGGAAATGTTTCCTGTAGAAGGTGGGATTTTAGTTGGTAATTGAAAGAAGCAAGGAAGGTCAGTAGCTGGAAAGGAGAGCATCTCAGGCATGGGGGGGGGGGGGGGGGGGGCGGGCGGGTAGCCAGATCTTATGCCATAATATTATTTTACACATCTCCATCTCATTCCCTTCTTGCTTGTAGTTGGAACTCCTCTAAAAACACAGTCTGTCTAAGCCAGAGCATTAGCAGATGCCTGGGCACACTCTGCAGTCCCTAATTCCCCATTTCTGGAACTGACTGGGCACAGAGATTAGAAAATGGGAAGAAACTACAAGGAATCTGGTTCCCAAGCTCATTGTCCCTCCTCTACCATCCCCCCCTCCCCTTAACCACCACCCCTAGGACCATAAGGAGTCATTCTAACACCTATGCTAAATTCACTTGAGTGGGCAGAGGAAAAAGAGTGCGCCTGTGGTTCAGGGAAGCTTTGGGTCCCACTTTGGCCAGTGCTCAGCCACATGGCTCTTTAGCTGCTCTAAAGGTTAATGCTAAAGCCAGTTGCAAAGACTCTAAAGCAAGATATGCTGGTTATATAGAATCCTCTGAGCTTCTGATACATTCAGAGGTAGGTGATGCAAGTTTATTCTGAATTATCTTTACAGGAAGCTCTAGGGCAGGAGTTCTCAGCCTGGGGGCAATGATTTGGTTTTGGGTTTTGGTGGTGGTGGTGGTTTGTTAATATATTTTGATAACTATATTTCAATAAACATAGTTGATTTTCTTTGTAATTCCATGTATTTTATTTTAGGCATTTAAAAACATGAGTCTGAGAAGGGATCCATAGTTTTCTCCAGACTGCCAAAGGGGTCCAGGACATAAAAAAGTTTAGGAATCCAGATGCAAGGGGTGTTTTTGGTGGATTGTAAATTGCTGGGCATGAACTAAAGATCAGCATCATAGAATTATGGAATATTAATTAGAGTTGGCAAGTCCCTTAAACATCATCTAGACCAGGAGTTATTAACTATAACAACATTAGTAATGTTAAATGAGATAATATTTTAAATAAATTCAATAAATAAATTAAATGGTATAATATTTTCAAGGTCTCTGAATGCAACACCTTACCTTTTATAATTTCCCTCCTTATGCTAACTAGCATATTAATTAAATTTGTGTAACAAATACAGAATGCATGTCTCCAAAATTTTTCATAAATTCCAGGGTCCAAGTTAACTTCTTATAGGAACTCTCACTGACTCAAAAGATGTTTAGGCTTTTCTAAAAGGCTTCCCAAACACTCATTTCATCTGAGATAGAGATCAGGGTTCTCCATTTTCTCTGATAAAAAATGAACAAAGAACATAGAAAGGCGTGCTAAAATAGGATGGTCTATTGCACTAAGATGTTAGAGTTTACCACCTCCCATAGTTTTATTCTTGGGAGCAAAGAGTACTTTATGAGAGAGACCCGTATATCATAGATCCTAGGACCATAGATTTTGATCTGGAATATATTTAAAATTCATTTGGTCCAACCATCTTAGCAACCATCAGCAACCTGAAAGGCCAACTGAGGTCAAGCAATTTGTCCAGGATCCCAGATGTACTAAGTGCCAAAGCCAGAATTGGAACCCAGGTCTTCTAACTAGAAATCTCATATTAATAATATAGTGCCTTCCCTTTTGCCATATGGACCTGGGTAAAACGGGCTGGGGGAAGGAGAGGACAGGTAGTCTTTCACAAAATGTCTACTGCTCATGCTCTCACTCAGGGAAAACCCCAAATCAGTGATATTTGAGCTCATTCGTCTCTCACAAATTCCCCCTACAAGTACTTGGGCTAACAAGACATCAAATATAGAATGGGTTTAGTTAAACTAACAAAAAACGAGTAAACCAAGATTGTACTTGAGCCCCTCAGCCATAAGAAAATCTCTCCCAATTCCAAACAGCATCAAGTAATCTTCCCCTTTTGTAAGTCCCACCTTTCTTTGGGACTTAAACAATCCATGTGACTCACAGTAGCAACAGAGGTCTAGATTTTTCCTCAGCACATGTTTCCTTGCTGTGTCAGTATTACTAATATCCAATGGGTTTGCTCCTCCCTTCATGGTTCTGTCTGCATTTTGGCATTTCACTCTGGTATCAAGTGCTCAGTCTATGTGATTCCCTGGAGGGGCTGTATGGATATGTGTACCTCTCCAAGTCTAAGTATATTGTGGTATCTCTGCCTCTTCCAGTCTCATAGAGGCAAGTTGCTTGATCAGTGTAAACCTATAAATACAGTCTGCTTAAATTTCTTGACAAAGCTTTTCATGTTATCCTTGTGGATAAGATGGAGAAATGGGGGCTAGAAAACATTACAATTAGATGGATTTCAAACTGATTTGATCACTAGAGTAGCAGTTAGGATGAATAGGACTGGTGTCTCTTCTTGGATCTCTGTTGGTCAAGATTTACTCTTATGAGGGAAGTGATAGTTGTACTCTGTTCTGGTCAACTTACCTCTGGAGTATTGTGTTTAGTTCTGAGTTCCATATCTGAGGAAAGCCTTTGACAAATTAGAGAGCATACTGGGGAAGGTGACTCAGGAAGATTTGAGGCAAAATGATATCATTTGGTTCTCCTGTAATCATACAACCTAGAGAACAGTCTGACCTGTGCAGTCAGCCTGGGCACCAGTATTCCAAGAATGCATTCAAAGGCATTCAGAGATGCTCAGTCAGTCAATTAATCCATCAACCAATCAACAAGTATTTATTAAACTCCTTTCATGTGCCAAACACTGCTAGGTGCTGGAGATACAAGTACAAAGAATAAAACAATCCCTGTTTGCATAGTGGTTTTAGTCTAAAGGGAGAAAAAATAATTACATATAAAAAATATAGCATATGTAGTTAAAATGCAAGCATATATAGAGTAATTAAATATTTAGTATTTAATAAATATAGTTCACATATTTTTACCTCCCAGCAATTGATATATAGTACTTATGTAATATATTATATTATATAAATAATAATAAATTACATAAACAAGATATTATTTCTCATATAATTTTCTTCCTTCTTGGTATGGGAAAAAAGCTACTCACTCTTTCCTCTGCCCCATACCTTTGAAAATGAATGTTATTGGCCAAATCACAACAGCTTTCTTCCTTTCAGAGCTCCCTACCCCACCGCCCTTGACTCTACCCATGCAGAAAACAATTTGATGAATATGCCGTCGATACTCTCACCTAAGTAACTAAAAAAAATGTTAAAAAAAAATACAGGATGGGGCGGCTATGTGGCACAGTGAGTAGAGCACTGATCCTGGAGTCAGGAGGACCTGAGTTCAAATTCGGCCTCAGACACTTAAAACTTACTAACCCTGTGACCTTGGGCAAGTCACTTAATCCCAATTTCCCTGCTTTCCCCCCTCCAAAAAGCAAAACAAACAAACAAACTAAAAAACAAACACAGGACCAAACACAGATAACTGAATATACTCTACTGGAGACTTCTATCACATTAACATTGACATGTAAGCAATTGTCTGGTCATCCAATCAGTTCTGAATACAGGTGATTATATTATCATCTAAACCATGTTTTTGTCTTCTCAAAAACTTATATTATCAAAAGCTTTGTTATAATCTAGGTAACTGATATCCACAGCATTCTCCTTGTCTACTAGTTTAACAATCCTGTCAGAAAGATTAGTCTTGCTTGGCCTATCTCTGATGAAGCCTTTCTGGACCTTTGTAACCACTAATTCCCTATTTAGATGTTCAACAATCATATCTTTAATCATTTGTTCTAGAATTTTCTCAGTAACAAACATCATGTTCACTGGCCTGTAGTTTGTACAGCCTATCTCTTCTAAAATTAAGAAAGCACTTGGCCTTCTTCAGTCTTTAGCATATCTCCCATTTTCCATGATCTCCCTGATGTCACTCACAGTGGTTCAACAGTCTTTCCTTTCAGAATATGATGAGTTAACTCATTTTTGTTAGGTGACTTGAATCCATCAAGAGCACCTAAAAACTCTCTTATGGTATATTTATTTATATTGGGTTTCAACTCCCTGATAGTAATTCTTGTTTTCCAATTTTTCTTTTTTTCTTCAAATTCTTGTTACTTTATTTAAGATATAAAATCTGCAACTCTCTACAATTCTTGGTTTTTTTTTCCTTCTAATTTTTCAGTGGAAAGGTTGTTCCTTTTTTGCAAAAAGAATACAAATAAAACTTCAGCATCTTTGCCTTCTTTCCATTGTCAGTTATCACTGTCCCACCTACCCCCAAGCAAAGGATCCATACCCTCTTTCATTCACTTTTTGTCTCTCAATGTAACAATCCACAACTTTTTTTTTCATGGTCCTTAGCTAGCCTGGCCAACCTCAGCTCCTTCTGAGACTTAGCATTCCTAAATCTCTTTTTATAGCACCATGATACACATGTTCATTCTGTTACTTGTCCTTACTTAAATCTTCTGAATTTAAAAAAAATAAAATCTTAGTTGCTTTGTGAGTTCCCTGTGCATTCACATTGGTCTCTTCAGACAAATTCCATTTTTCTTCCTCAATAAAATTGTTTTCTTTTGACAAGTTCTTCTCAATGCCAAAGGCAAAGTATTTGTTTAAAAGACTTTCTAGGAAGTAAAATGGAAGACCTATACTTGGGGCAGAGATATTCTTCTGAATTGATTGACCTGGAGGGACTATTCCAGGGAATGTGTTCCCTGAGCTCTCCTGGAAACTTTCAGGGATCCCAAGAATTCATCTTTTAGACTTTTTGGGGATGAAAAACTTCTGCCTGCTTCCAGCCATGGAACTCAACTCAGAGTTGAAAGCATTTTATGTTTTAATATGTAATGTGAAAAACCCCAGTATTTCCTTAGTCATACCCCTATCCTGTGACTGTGGCAGAGAAGTGAGGGACTGCACTAATTACAGAAGAAAGAAGAACTTCTACCTAGTTCTGTCTTAGCTTCAACTCTCTGGGTATCATCATGTTGCTATAATGATGGATGGGAAGGAATTGGCCTTTCCCCAGATACCTTTGCCTCTTTTGTACTTGTTTGCTCCTGATCTTTGGTTAGGGAATAACCCATCACAGTTATGTCTAAGATTTCAGGTGACTTTGTGGATTGGAGAGGTTCCAAGACCCTTGATCCAATGAGAAGAGTAGCTCCTTGTGGCAGATGTAGCAGTTAACTTTGCAACCAAAAGTGAAATTCAGAGGAGGTTCAGGTTTGGAGTAAATGGACAGTGCAAAGCCAAGGTGAACTCACTGCTTTATGTTGTCATGAAGCTAAAGGATCACCCTCCTAGCAAGACTATATTTATTTGAGGATTCCAAGGCTAAGCACAAGGATATGGAGTACCACAGAACGGAGTCATTAGAAAGGAAAACAAGATAGCTTTATATTCAGGGGAAGTATTCATAATAAAAAGGGCGGTCAGGGTTGATGGGAACAGAAGGAATTGGGCATCTCAAATTAGTAAAGTGGAAAGCAGGGTGGAGAGATCAGGGTGGGTTTGTTTGTTTTTTAATAGAGTTCTTATTGGGATCAAATAGGACCAGTCATTGCTGGGAAGAAGTGGGAACCCTGGACCTGGTATGCAAGAAAAAGGTCAGGACTGCTGCTGATTCATCCTGGGGGCAACATTTGGAGGGTTGGTGGCTGGTTGATATTCAAACTCCCCTGAGCAGGGAAAGGGGGCTTTTGTTAACAGTTACCAAAAGTTTTTGACAGTATCTCAGAGGATTTGGTAGCTTCTTCGTGGGGGTAGGGAGAGAGAGGAGAAAGAGCTGTGTTTGCTACTAGGAACAAGGTTCTACCAATAGAAATTAAATAAATTCATAGATCCGGTTTTGTTAATATGTGCTTTTGAAGTTTTTATTTCTTTAGCCTCTCTTGTGAGTGTAGGAATCAATTACTTGTTCCAGATTTAGTATCTCTTTTATTACCTCTTTTTGGGCAACTGTTATATGTGAGAAACATTAAAGAATCTTACTCTGGTTGGGAACTTAACAAGACAGTGGAGTTGAGAAAAGGTAGCCCTCTCTTAACCAGAAACCAGATTCCCACAATGAAACACAGTGGGAACCACCCACTTGGGTCCAGAACAGGAACTGGTACCACACTCCACCTCAAGTGGGTCCAGGCTAGATAGATAAAACACTCCCTGCTTTTGTAAGGGAATTTGGAAAGTGCATAAAGTACTGATGGAACTTGCAATTTCCACATGTTGCATTGCAAATAGCCTCTAAACCATTTTGGTTGTGCTGGCAAGACAAAATTATACAAAGGTATGCTTTTAACAAATTTCATGTTGCCAAAAACTGTGTGTGCTGTTTTTCTCAAATAGCTTGTGATTGGGGGAATTTCATAGTTTAGATTCTATATAGAATGGATAGTGGTAGGTAACTGTGATTTGAGCAAAAATAAAGCCTCCAATAAAAACCCACATGTATTGCTATTTCTGTAAGCAGGAAAAAAACAAATATTTATTAGGATCTTGTTTCATCTAACATAATGCACTGTGGAGACAAAGAACCACTTCATCTAAGCTATCCAAAAGTGAAAGGGCTCCCTCAGGAAGTAGTGCCTTCCTTCTTACTAGTGGAGGTTTTCAAGCAAAAGCTTGAGATCACTTGTTGGGTATGTTGTGAATGCTTTCTTGTTCAAATATGGATTTGACTTGATGGTCTCTGGGGTCCCTTCCATCTCTGGAATTCTGGGATTCTGGACCTCTTTGCTTGGTTTAAAGTGGGGGCAATTCCTGTTTTCAATACTTAGATCTATGTAACTTGGTTCACTCATAAGGGGAAAAAAGTCCTTTTGTTGACTGTGTCAAGGAAGCAAAGAAAGAAAACAAGGAAAGAAACCTCAATTATTTATGTCTTTTATTTTTTCTTTTAATATTATTTCTGATTAACATTTATTTTCTCTCCTACTTTTTCCTTTTTACAATTGAACAGTAAAGTAATGGAAGAGAGAGGAGGTAAGGAAAAAGGAAGAAAGAAGGAAAGGAAGAAGAAAGAAGGGAGAAAAGGAAAGAAAGGAAGAAAGAAAGTTAAAATGTCATAGTCAAGCAAATTTCCTCATTGGCCATGTCCAAAAATGTATATCTCATACATTTTTTATCCTTTACCTTTATCTTTATTAAGGGTTAGTGTAGCATATTTTGTATTTAGTCCTCTAGGATCATGGTTTACTATTGCATTGATCAGAATTCTAAAGTCTTTGCATGTTGTTTTTCTTTATATTGTATTGTTACTGTATAAATTATTCTCCTGATTAAGAGGGCTTCATTCTGCATCAATTCATATAGGTCTTCTGAAACTGTATGATTTATTTCTATATGATTTGGGATTAACATATATATATACATACATATGTACATACATACATAATATATTTAAAAGAAAACAAGTAAATAAAAATTGATGGAGAATTCCAACAAGGTGACTGAGTGAAAGGCTATAAAGGTGACAGCTTAATTCCTCCCCTTACCATATGAAGAGATAAAAATGGCCCCAAATTAATGAGTAGATAAAGAAGAGAGGAGAAAAAGAGAGCACTAACAAGAATTTCAAAATAGAATAGCCTCTCAGACAAGGAAAAGTAAAAGGCAGTAAAAGTAAAAGAGAGAAATGAATAAGAAGCAGGAAAAGAAAAACCAATTTCCAACATGATGAACAAATATGATAGATTAGAAGTCTCTGAAGAAAAGTCATCAGAAAGCAAAATATTTAATTAACTTCAACAACAGCCCAAGAATTAAGACTATGCCTAATATAAGATATACTACATTAAAAAACAAACACTTTACAGGAAATTTAAAAACAATCTAATGTTTGTAATTAGAGACAATTTTAAAAATCAGTTAAAAAGAGAACAAGGTTGTTTAAAAACCTTGAAGAGCAGCAGTAAATTTGAATAAAAGAATAGAAGGAATGGGAAATAGAATTCTTGGGTTGGACAACCAATTAGCTGAAACAGCAGGAGAAAGAGCCAAATGATTACCAAAAAAGAACTCAATCTGAAAATGTTTGAAAACTTTAAAAGCGAAGGTAATAAAAGTGCAAGACAAAACTTGGGAAGACAGCCTAAAAATCATTAAATTACTTAAAATGTATAGAAAGATTTTAACCTTTATTTTTTAGGATATTGCACAAGAAAATGTCAACTTGGAAGACCAAGACAATGTGTAAATCATTTTACATATAAAATTTCCTGATTTACATGAAACAACTAGGTGGCCTATTGGTTAGGGTGCTAGGCCTGAAGTTGGGAAGACTGTTCTTCCTGAGTTCAAATACAGCCTCAGACACTTAGCTATGGAACCCCTGGGCAAGTCACTTAACCCAGTTTGCCTCAGTTCTTCATCTGGAGGAGGAAATGTCAAACTACTCCAGTGTCTTTGCCAAGAAAACTCCAAATGGGGTCACAAAGAGTCGGAAATGACAGAACAGCAATAACAATAAGAAAGAAAAACATCATTTAGCAAGTTATCACAATTCAAGTCATACAAGATTATTCACCACCATGAAAAAACATAGAAAATACTATTACATGAGCTAAAGTAAAAAGAAATCAGATTATATCCTCAGAAGCCTCTATCTAGCCTAAATTAGGAATAATACAGGTTTTAAGAAATGTGTTTTTGATTATCATATCATTCCCAAGCACGCACACATGTAAGTATACATATATATGTATATATGGATGTGTGTAATTGGAGTTTTGTTGTTTTCTTGGTTCTGCTTACTTCACTTGCATTAGTTCATTTATCTTCCCATGTGTCTACATATTCCTTATATTTGTTGTTTCTTGCAGCACAGTAATATTCCATTAATTAATGTTCCCCTATTTGTTTACACATTCTCTAATCAATGGGCATGTACTCTGTTTCTAATTCTTTACTACTAAAAAGGATGACTATAAATATTTTGGTGTATATGGGATCTTTCTTTTTGTCTTTTTTATCTTTGGGGCATTTGCCCACCAGTAGAATTGCTGAGATAAAAGTAAAATAGACATTTTAATCACTTTATTTGAATAATTCTTTTTTTTCCCCATGAACAAAAATCCACTTTCTCTCTTTCCCCCCTCATGTTGAAAAAGAAAGAAAAACAAAACCTTTGCAACAACTATAAATAACAAGGAAAATTCTGTTTCGCTGGGTAATCCCAACTAAGAATCATCTAAGCTGATGAGCTACAGCCTTGTCTCAGGATGAGAGGTAGTGAGAGTAGGTAGATTTTTTTTTTTTGGGGGGGGTAAAGGATAAAACCTGAAACAAGCGCAGTGACATAAGAAGAAAGGGATTTATGCATCCAGACTCTGCTCACTGCAAGATCTAGAAATGTGCAGCTATGTCATATGAGGTAGGAGAGTGAAAGTGTGTACTGTTGTCAGCATTCTCTGTAATTGGCATGGGGAGGTCCCAAGAGGAGATTAACCTCAGGGAAGGATGTTTTTCGATGCCTAAGAAGTTGACATTGAGTCATGGGATTCAATTCCAAACTGTGGTGATACAGGTGGGATAGGAAATCTCTAAGCTTTTCAACCTAAATTCTTCACTGTGAGTTTAACATCTAATATGAGAATTCCCTGACCCTTGTTCCTACACCTGTCAATATTTGAATTGCTGGGAGCTCCAGATGGATGAATGCGTCTTGACCTTAGCTTCTGCTTTAAGTCAGGTAACTGAACAAATAGATGATTTCTTGCACTACTAATTTTTGGTGAATACACAGCAACTGAGTCTGTCTTTTTAAAAATCTCATTGACTTGCAAACTCTTAGGTACCTGGGAATTCCTTTGAGTGAAGTCTTTATGAATCTTGGGGGAAACAAGCAAAACAAATTCTCACATTGGCCACGACCAAAAAAAAAAAAGATGTTTTATTTGGCCAATTCCAAATTGCTCTCCAGAATGGCTGGGTTAATTGGCAGCTCTACCAACAGTCTCTTGGCACACTTGTCTTTCTATGTGCCCTCCAAAATTGTCTTTTTCTCTCTTTTGTCATCTTTGCTAATTGGCTAAGAATGAAGCAAAATCTCAAAGGTGGTTTGATTTTCATTTCTCTTATCATTAATGATTTAGAAGAATCTTATATGTGGTTGGTAAGTTTGGAATTTTCTTTTCGAGAACAGCATTTTATTTTTCATATTCACTGATTGCTTTTCCATTGGGGAAAATAATTGAGTATAAATTATTTGTTAGGAGTTTACATTTGACTAAGGAATGGGATATACATTTTTAGAATTGTAAATGTATTGATTTGTTTTATTTGCTTTATTTCTGTGTTACAAGGGAGGATGCTACTGGGGGTACAATTTCATTATAAAGTGGTAATTTTTTTAAAAAGCATTAATAAAACATAAAATCACAGATCTTGAGCTGGAACTCAGAGGCTATCTGCTATCTACTCAAACTCACTTATCTTAATATGTGAAGAAACTGAGGCCCAAAGAAACTAGGTAATGTCTAAGGTCACACAGTAAGTGGCAATTTGATCCCAGATCTTCTGACTCCAAAGTCACTGCTTTGCCTACTGTAGAATGCAGAGTTGGTATTATAGGGACCAAGTCAAGGACTCTTGTAGTTTCTAAGCAATGGTTTATTTTATGTTCATGAAAAATGTGGGCTGGATGTGATACAGAGGGACTGCATTAGTATGAAGTCATTGTCTACACGAAGTCTGCATGATGTCACTTGAGTAGTCAAAGAAAGAGTGCAGTAATCTAGTTTTCCACCAGGTGTCCACTCAGGGCAGTTGGTGGTAGATAGAGTGCTGGGCCTGGACTCAGAAGACCTTAATGTGACCTTGTACTAGATATGGCTAGCTGTGTGACCCTGGGCAAGTCACTTAACCCAATTTGCCTCAGTTTCCTCATCTGTCAAATGAACTGGAGAAGGAAATGGCAAATCACTCTAGTACTGCTGCCAAGAAAATCCCAAATGGGGTCATGAAGAGTTGAACACAATAGAAAAATGACTGAACAATCTCCACTAGGTGACTTGAGCAAGTCCCTGAACCACTGGACCTCAGTTCCATCACCTGTAAATATAGGGATTCAACTAAATGGTCCCTTTCAGCTCTTGGTCTGTGATCCTATAATCCTGCCTTTATTGATCTGGCCACTTTGGGAAATAACCACCTTAAAAGCTACAATATCTTACAAGCTCACCAGAGGGTCAGCAGCCTACAAATACTCAGACTAATATCTTTCCTACCACCATACTGTGTGGCTTCTCACAGTGGAGCTAATGGGTTCTGAATTTAAGCAATGGGAATGATATTCAATAGGCTTATAATTATTTAAATATGGAAAATGTGGTTCTACTGACCTCACCCCTCATTTCAATTTTCCATCCCCAAACAATGAATGATCCTTCCCTCCTGTATTTTTATAGGACACAGTTAATTTACCATAATTTATTAAAAATAGTGAAAAAGCAAGGAAAATTGTTAAGAAAATTGTTCTCTTCCCAATTGTCTCCTAAATTCCAGAGTTTCTCTTTGAGGTGCAGGAAGGAAGAAAAGAAGGAAGGAAGGATTTATATAGCACCTACTATGTGCCAGGCACTGTGGTGCTTCACAAATATTATCTCATTTGATCCTCACAACCACCCTGTGAGGTATGTCCTGTTGTTATCCTCATTTTACAGTTGAGGAAATTGAGGCAAACATAAATTAAGTGACTTTCCCAAGGTCACTAGGTTGGATTTGAACTCAGGTCTTCCTGACTGCAGATCTGGCACTCTATACACTGGGCCATTTAGCTGCCTCTGGAAGGATAGCCCTGAAGCCTCACATTCTTATGTCAAAAATGTAGTAAGAACAGAAGTACAAATATTCCCCTCCCCAAAAGCATTCTGGGGCAATCTTTCCCCTAAACCACCTTGGCCTCTGGGAGAGTGAATTTAGACATAGCTGTACCAAAGTGAGTGCAGGTCACATGCCCATAGAGAGACAAAATTGAATGATTATCAGAAGCCAGGTGAGAGGAATGGGCAACCTTCAGAACACTATATCATTCTTCTTTCTTACCATCATTCAGGTCTCAGGGTTGATGAAAGAGTAGAATTAATGTGGAAAAGAATTCTCAGAAAGTAGAAATTTCCTGGGGGCAATAATAATTCAAAAGAGATCAGAGGAAAAATTTCCATATTATTTACCAAAAAAAAAAAAAAAGAAGGGAAGGAAGAAAGGAAGAGAGAAAGAGAAAGAAAGGGAGAAAGAAAGAAAAGAAGGAAAGAAAAAGAAACAGAAACCCAGGTAACTTTCATTTACCAAAAGTAATGGTTGCTAGCCACAGTTTACAGGCAAGCAGAGGATATTGTGAGGTTCACATGAGATAATGAACATAAAGCATTTTGCAATGCTTAAAGCACGACATAAATGTCAATTGTCGTCATCATCATCATCATCATCATCATTCTCCAGTCTCTAGGTTGGTGATAACTTCAATCTCTGAGCTTTGTAATGCACTCCTCCTGAGTTCAAGCAATGTGCAAAGAAATATGGGGAAATATATATTCCTTTGGGAGCACCTTGATGTAGTGAATATATGTTTGTGTGCACATGTGCACAAACATATGTAGGGTGGCTAGGTGGTGTTGCCTGGAGTCAGAAAGACTTGAGTTCAAATCCAGCTTCAAATCTATGAGCACATGAGAGAAGGGCACCCAGTGTATGGAACTTCCACAGTTAGGAGATGAAGCATAATTGAAACCCATCATGGGAGGCCGAGAAGAAATGGTCCAAAAAGTAGAAGGGAAGCTAAAAGAGCCCAGTGTCATGAAAGAAAAGAAAAGAGAAAGCTTCCAGCAGGTGGTGGTGGTGAACACTGTCAAAAGCTGCAAAGAGGGTGGGGTGGCTAGATGGCGCAGTGCGTAGGGCGCCGGCCCTGAATCAGAAGGACCTGAGTTCAGATCCTGCCTCAGACACTTAACACACACACACACACACACACACAGAGACATACACACAAACTAGCCGTGTGATCTTGGGCAAGTTACTTAACCCCAATAGCCCTCCAAAAAAAAAAAAAGCTGCAGAGAGATCAAGGAGGAAGGGGCCATTGGGCTGCAGTTAGGAGATCATTAACAACCTTGCCTAGGAGTCATTTCGGTGGAATGGTGGATTTGGAATCCAGCCCAAGACTGCAGGGGAGTGAGGGATGGGAGATAAGGAAGTAGAAACACTCAATGAATCTTCTTGGCTTTTTATAGTTTATCAAAGAGGAGAAAGATGCCATGTGCTAGTTTGAGGGGGTGGTGGAGGCTTGGATATGTGTGTGGGCAGCAGGGAGTGAACCAGTGAACAAAAATCACTCATGTTCACATCTATTATTGTATGCTCAGAACGACAGTGTATGTTATATTTGTTGTATTTCAGAACCAATCAATAAGCATTTATTTAGGATCTACTACATGCCAACTACTGGGGATACAAGTAGAAGAATGAAACAGCCCCTATCCTCAAGAAGATTACATTCGATAAGGGGAGATAGTATGCTTGTTAATCAATCAATACTTATTAAGCTCCTACTATGTCCTAGGTGCCATACTAAGTGCTGGGGACACAAAAAGAAGCAAAAATCAGTCCCTGCCTTCAAGTGACTGTGACATATAAAAAGTTCAAGAGACATAGTTTCTGGGTAATTCATCACTTTATTAATCATGCTAGCAATAATCAATAAAAGGGTCAGTAGCATTCTCGAATGTCAAAAACCTCTCATGGAACCCACTTCATGCTTATAAGCCTTTGGAAGCATAGGTGTTACTGAAGAATAGGTGGACTCTGATTGGTTAACAACTAATGAGAGAAAGGATATCATAATTTGAGGCGGATCTTTTCTAATGAGGGATTAAAGAATGTGACTTTGATCACTCAGACCTGCCTGACTAGAACACAAAGGGCCAGATTTCACCCAGATTTCATTAAATTCTTTCTAAGTTTCTCTAGCTGGATGGGGTCTTCCACCCAGGATCAAAAGGCATTACCTCTGGGGTGGCCAGGTAGCACAGCGAGTAAGAGCACCGGCCCCAGTGTCGGGATGACCTGGGGGATCGAATCCAGACTCAGATACTTAGCACTACACCCAGAAATAACTGGCCGTGTAACCTTGAGCAAGTTACTTAACCCCAATTTCTTAAAAAAAAAAAAAAGGCATTACCTCAGAAATTCGGGCTATCTCATCCATCAACAATTCAATGTAATTCGATAATTGATTATTAATATAGGAGAGAAATAATTTCTCTCACAGTTCAGATCTAATGGAGGAGACAAAATACAAACAACTACATATTAAAAAGCTATATACAGGAAAAATAGGAAATAATTAACAGAGGGAAGGTAATAGAATTAAGAGGGTTGGGGAAGACTTACAGTAAAAGATGGGGTTTTAAATAAAAATATGCAAAATAAATACAAGACAATTTAGTTGCTAAGTGGGAGGTACTAGCAGCTCAGGGAGATTGGGACAGGGCCTCATTTGAAAAGTGCTGCTTAGGGGCAGCTAAGTGGCACAGTGAATAGAGCACCAGCCTGGAGTCAGGAGGACCTGAGTTCAAATCCAACCTCAGACACTTAACACTTACTAGCTGTGTGACCTTGGGCAAGTCACTTAATGCCAATTGCCCTGCCCTCCCCCCTCCAAAAAGACAAAAAATTGGCTGCTTGGACTGAACTTTAGAGGAAGGTAGGCATTTCTAGAGGCAAAGGTGAGAAGAAATTGCATTCTAGACATGGGGAACAGCTCCTGCAAAGGCATGAAGATGAGAACTATCAAATAAGAACAACCTTATGAAAGAGGTAGGCTAAGGGATCCCCACATTTTACAGATCTTGAAACAGACATAAACTCATGTCAGTGGCTTGCCAAAAGTCCCAGAATGACTGAAGGCCCATTCAGGACCAAGGAAAAAGCTCGACTGACTCCCAGATGTCAGCTTTTCCTACTTAATTAATCTCCTAAGCTATCTCCCCATGATTTCTGAAAGCTCCTTATCTGGGAAGTTGTCAATATTAGGAGGTTTTAGTTCAGTGAACTACCAAATTTATAACAGTGTAGTGTTTACAAACACTATTGGAGCAGGTTAGAGACCCTGGGAAATTTAGGCCTCAGAGGCCTAGGGCCTTGCTTTCAAAGCTATCTGTTTCTTGACTACTCCCAGTCATGGGCACCTGCCCAGCCTATTCCTGGACTAGCTTTCTCCCTTCCTGTGTTTGCATCCTGCATCTGGCCCAGATGTAGATGCCTTGGGCCCAACCCAAACCAAAGATGCTTGATGTAATGTCATTTCACTTGGCCTGTGTTTTATGCTCTGATTAGCATATATGTAACTTAATGGCCACCTGTTATTGAATCTTGCTATCAAGCTTTGTTTAGGATTATATTACTTTGACATGTCAAAGGCTAGTTGCTTCAGGACTATAGTTTTGCTAACTCTTGTTACTAGAAGATACCAAAAAGCCTGCATATTTGGCCACCCTCTGTAGCAATCTTACTTTGGACTATGATGTGTCAAGACTAGGGGAAAATCCTGATGACCAGCAATGAATCAACAAGAATTTGTTAAGCACCTACTATGTGCCACACATTGCACTTGGGAGGAACTAGGGTACAAAGAAAAAGTAAAAATAGTCCCTTCTTTAGAAGAGCTTATATTCTCATGGGAAAAACAACATCTACACATATGAGTATATATAAACCAATTAAATATTTAATAAGCATTTGCTAATGTTTAAAGGGCAGCTGGGTGGCATAGTGGATAGAGTGCCAGGTCTGGAATCAGGAGGACCTGGATTCAAATCTGGCCTCAGACACTTACTAGTTGTGTGACCTTGAGCAAGTCCCATAACCCTGTTTAGCTCAGTTTCCTCATCTGTAAAATGAGCTGAAGAAGGAAACGGCAAGCCATTCTAGTATCTCTGCCAAGAAACCCCAAATGGGGGGACAAACAGTTAAACATGACTTAAAATGACTGAACAACAACAAGGCACTGTGCTAGTCTCTGGGGATACAAGTACAAAGAATGAAACATTACTTACTCACAAGAAGTTTACTGCACTCTAATGGGTGGGGAAGAAGAGGGATATAAAATATATATACAGTGAAAACTTAAATACAAATATTCACAAAGTTAAATAATAGCAGTTAGTATATAGCAAATGTGAGGTCGTTTAGGAAGGAGGTCACTGGAGATGGAGGGATTCTGTGCTCTACATACAGAATGGATCCAAACGGAATACAAGGTAATTTGGGGAGGGAGTGTCCTAGCACTTGGGGCCACCAGGAGAGGTTTCAGGAAGAAGGTGGCCCTTGAGCTGAGTCTTGAAGGAAACCAAAGATTCTGAGAAACGTAGAGAGGAGGGAGAATATTCCAAGCATGGCAGATGGCCAGTACAAAGGCATAGAGTCCAGGCTATAACAAGCTATAACAATATTGGTCATTTATTCACTCTTTTTATGGAAGGTTGTAAACTCCCATCCAAAGCAAATGCCTAATTGTGACGTTGCTGTTCAGTTACTTTCAGTTGACTCTTCATGACCCCATTTGGGGTTTTCTTGGCAAAGACAATGGAGTAGTTTGCCATTCCTTCTCCAACTCATTTTACAGATGATAAAACTGAGGCAAACAGGGTTAAGTGACTTGCCCAGGATCACACAAACAGTAAGTGTCTGAGGCCATATTTGAACTTGGCAAAATGAGTCTTCTTGATTCCAGGATGGATCTATCCACTTTGCCACCTAGCTGCCCCTGTTGTGACATACCTCCATGTTCAGAGGATTTATAGAGATAGAGCTGGCTAGGCACTAGGAGCATGCTCCTATTCAGTAAGTAACTCATCTACCAATAACTTGGTATTGGTAGATGAGTTGACCACTGAGTGGTTGACCAAATGAACCTCACAGATCTATGCATCTGGATTAGAAGTCATTGAACCTGAGTTTTAGTTTCAGTTCTTGTTACAATTTTTTCGCAAGTTACCAAACAGCACATCTCTCCCCATGCCCAAATCCCCGTCTGTAAAAAGGGATTATAATGTAGCCATTGCAGAGATTATTACTTCTTTCTCAGATTCCCAAGGAACAGTGTTCCCTGAGAGACTACAGAAGCTAATTCTCCCCTTCCCACTTCGATATTAGGCTTGGTTGATAGCCTGATTTGAATAATCCCATCCAACCACTTTATTTTAGGGATTATTTGGAATTTAAAGACTATTTAAGGGAGAAATTAGGATATTTTATCAGTTTCTCAACAAGTTGGAGAGTACTCCCTTGACTAAGGGAGAATGGACATCACGGTTGATAGTCACCATGCAGATAGTGGGACTCTCCTGAGACAGAAGGATGATGGTGTCTTTGTTCCCTGATCAAGTTTTTGTGAGACAGTGTGGTACTGACTGTGGAGTCAGAGGGTATGGCTTCAGATATTGTCTGTAACTATAACTTAACTACTTGTGCTGTTGTGAACCATTAACCTATCTTCCTTGAGGCTCAGTTTCTTCATATGTAAAATGAGGAGTTTGGACCAGAGAGCCTGTGGGGTCCCTTCTAGTTCTAGAGTTATATTCCTAAGGTCAGTAGTATTTATTAAACACCTACTGTGTGTCAGGCACTGTGCTGAGTGCTGGGTGTACAAAGGTCATTCTGTGTTAGGAGTTATGGGGAACTATAGAAGACTTGTAATAGAGAAAAATGCTCATGATGCCTACTAGGAACTAGATGGATTTGCAGGAGGAGCCAAGATAGGTTGTGATGCCTGACACAAATTGAAGGCACTGAGAAACCATCAGTTTCTTTTTTTTAATTAAATTTTATGTTTGTTTTTAGTTTGCATCATTCATTTTCACAAGATTTTCAGTTACAAATTTTCTCCCTATCTTTCTCCTACCCACCACCCCAAAACAATGATCCCACAGTATGCCCCTTCCCCAATCTGCTCTCTCCTATATCCTCCCTCATCCCCCCTCTGACTTTCCAGTAGGGCAAGATGGATCTCTATACCCCAGTGCCTGTATATCTTATTTCCAAGTTGCATGTAAAAAAATAATATTTTTGAAGCCATCAGTTTCTGATGGTCCTGCCTGATCATGGTCGTGCTCCCTGAATCTCTACAAATCTCTAGAAAGGGGCTAGTTGGTGAAAGGTGTCTTTATTTACCAAAAGCTTCATTTTGTTCTGTTTTCTTATTAATACAATATTATTAATAATATCAATTAATTATATTAATTATAGAGAATTAATAATTATATGTAATCAATTATATTAATTAGATATAACTAATATCATAATAACTATGTCATGAATTAATAATATTAATGACATAATTAATATTATTAATTATTGATACAATATTCCCTTCTGGTACCATGAGCTGTGTACCTGTGAGCAGGGAACCATTCTCAGTGGTACCATGAATCTGTTATCCCACATTTCCTGTGTCAGAGCTATGAGCCAAGAGGGAGCAAAAATTCACCAAAGTACAAACTAAGCCCTTTGGTCAGGACAGTGTCTGATATGAGGGTTACATAATACTTCACAGAGAAGTTGGGATAATCAGAGGAGATAATGTGTGTGAACACAGTGTTAAAAAAAAAGCCTTCTATGAACACGAATGATTATCATTATGTTTGAACCCATATAGAAAGAAATCAAGTCACAATAAAATAAGAAAATGGAGTGTTGTCTGGACAGCCAGCTTATCCTAGTTCCTTACTTTCATAACTAGTCAGGATTCTGGTGATGTCTTTGGGTAACTTTCCACTCCTACCACCCAATTATCTACAAGGGAGCAGTGGATAATATTTCTTTCATTCAATCATTCAATGCATCCATCATTCAGTAATCTTTTTTCTTAAGTACACTATTTACTAGGTGCCGTATTAAGTGTAGGAGATGCAAAGACGAAAGTGAAGCAGATCCCTCCCCTCAAAGAGCTCCCATTCTATCTGGGGAGACAACATGTATCCTTATGCATATAAGAAAGGTAAATTTGGTTATTTCAGTGGAGAGATATTAGCAACTAGGGGAATCATAAAAGGTACTTTAATTGAGTTTTGAAGCTAATTACCAATTTTCAGAGGCAGAGGTGAAAAAGGAGTGCATTCTGGGGATGAAGGATTGCCTGGTCAAAGGCAAAAAATGAAGTTTTATGGATGAGGACAATTTGACTGAGAGTGTAGAATTCATGAAAGGGAACTAGTGTGTATTAGGACTAGAAAGGTAGGTTTGGAAGATAGCTCTTTAAATGCCAATCAGAGAGGTTTATATTTGATGGAAAGAGGAAATAGGGAGCCACCAGAGTTGATTGAGTAGGGAAGTGGTCCAGTCAGACCAGTACTTTAAGAAAATTACTTTGGCAGGTGTATGGAGGATATTATTTGAGTCAAAGAAATCAATTAATTGATTTCTTTGTATTTCTCTTGTAATAATCCAGGAAGGGAAATGAAGGCCTATTTGTCATGTGAGTGAAAAGGAAGGATATGATAGATGCTGGAGAAATAGAATTGGTAAAACTAGGGACCTGACTAGATATAAAGTGTGACTGAGATAAAGACACGTGCTTCTGGTATTCATTGTCTGATCTGATCTTCATCCCTCCCACCTTTTACTTTTCCTGTGTTGACAGCGGTCAGTATATGTACAAATTCTATTGAAGTGAACAACTAGTTTTATTATAGTATGAGGAAGTCTTGGGAAACATTATTTACAGACATGTTTTCATATTACTCAATTGCTTGGGCCCAAGTTATTATGTTAAATCCTCAAACTTCCAATTTCACTTCTTTCAAGTTTCTTGCTTCTTCTCAATTCTTTTCTCTTGGGGTCGCTGTCTTTTCTTATTAATTCTCTTGACTTCCTCTAGTCCTCAAAGTATGGGAAGAAATAGAAACTTTGTCTACTATAACCCTTTGGCCTCAGGGAAGAATTTTCCTTTTTGATAGCATCTGAATTTCCAACCTAGCTGACTGGTGTCAACTGATACAATCTTTGCTAGAGCTCACAGAAAATCCATGATTGTCTTTTTCCTCAGTTGTGGGTACTGGGGAGAAAGGTATGCAGCTGAGTCTCTCATTTCCATTAGCCTACTTACAAGTTGACTCAAAAAGTCCCATATGTCCCCCTATTGTGACCAGCCCCAGAGGTTTTTCCCCATCCCAATGTCATTACCACAGATATCTGTAGCCTATGATCATACCTTCTTTTCCAGCAGGTAATTAGGCTATATACTATACTGAAAATTGTTGAAATTATCTATTTCCCTATGTAACCTGTGTCCCAGAGCCAGTCTCTGGGTTTACACAAATTGGGTTCAAATCTAGTCACTTATTAGTATGTACCTTTACCCAGAATTTTCTTCTACAATCACCGGAATTTGTCTCATTTTGCCCCTACCCTGGGTCTCCCCTGGGGACTGTAAAATATAGCTTGTGACTAGGTCTCTACAGATGTGTGCAACAGGGACCTCAACGTCTATGCAAGAACTCAGGTTAATAATATAGAGTGAACTTTATTTCATTCCAAAGAGGCATGCGAAACACCACAAAGAATTCACTTAAAAAACGTACAAAGAGAAAAAACTCTTCACTTTCCCCAAGTCCCACAATCCCAACTCTTTCTTTCTCACTCTGACCTCATCAATCCTGCAAGTGCCACAATATGATTAAGATTCCCTTCTTTGGAATGGAATCTAACTTTAGGTTTATAATAGGATGACTGCTCACCTTCCCAAGCCACATCATTGCTTTTCTTCTATTTAAGAGATTAGTCTAAGACCTCGGCATTGACTAGGAAATCCTTCCTCTTTTGGATACAGTAACTCTTGCCATGCTATTATGGCTTCTCCCTGCTATTGCTATTTCTTTATCTTGATCTATACCTTGCGTCTGGACCCAGATGACTCTGGAGAAGAAAGTGAGACTGGTGACTTTGCACAGATCTCCCTCACTTAAATCCCACTCACTTACATGGCATGGCATCATTTTCCTGATGTTATGGTCCTCTTTGAGAATGAAGGACAAAGAACAACAACAGTCTCTTAAGCCAAATAGTCTCCTTCTCTAAAGCCACATGTTTTTGCCCTCCAGGATTGCCTTCACTGCTTTGCCATAGATTTTCCAATCTGAAGCTGAAAGGTGACCCAGGGAATATAAACAGATGCACAGGATTGATCCAACAAAGGGCTTGAGCCTGCTCTGTATGTGTGTGCATGTATGTGTGTGTTGGTGAACATGTGGATACTTGACTTTGTTCGGCTTTGCTTTGCTCCTCTCATCCATTATGCTCTTTTTCCTATGCCCAAGTCCAGTGGAGAAGTTCAGATCCTCAGTGACATTGACATTTCTGCATCTCCCATAGGATAATGTCTTCCAAATCAGAATGAAGTTGTCATCTTTGAACTGAACAAGTTTACCAGGCTACTTATTCACACCCCATCCAAGAGCATGGTATTCATTGCAATGGGGATGTCCCCATCTGGTGCCTTGTACAAAGAGGTATCTGTCACAGAGCTACTGTAGGTCTCAGCAAAGTTTATAGAGTATATTAAAATATGAGATTAAAGAGAAAATCTAGCACAAATTCCTTGGAGTACCTTGAAGGGAAAGGTGGTCAGTAAATATAAAAATGAATAATACTGGATTGTTCTGGACCATAGGGTATGTTCTCCTCACCTAGTCACAACTCCCTCATCCCATATGGAAATGTGTGTGTCTTTCAAAAGAAATAGAAAAGGGAAAAATATTTAAGAATATAGTACTTTTCCAGAATGCAGTAAGAAGAGAGATAGTGGGAGAGTTTAATCATACCTTCTTGTGCTACAATTTGTCAATTGCTTTAGAAAAATCAAAACGTAACCCATAAAGTCAAGTCTTTAGAATACAAGGTAACCTGAGGGTGGCTAGGTGGCACAGTGAATAGTCAGGAGGACCTGAGTTCAAATTCGGCCTCAGATACTTAATGTAAAAAACTAGCCATGTGACTTTGGGCAAGTCACTTAACCCCAACTGCCCTAAAAAAGGCCCCCCCCCCAAAAGAATACAATGTAACCTGTAAAGTCAAGTCTGTAAAATACAATGTGATCCTTAAAGGCAACTCTTCAGAATACCGTCATAATCCTTGTTGCCTCTTAGTTGAAAGTCAAGATGAGGAATGGGGTCTGTGGCAAAAACAGATATCATGGTTTGCTACGGTATCTTAAGGATGGGCACGAAAGCCTAGAGGCAGAAAAAATGCACCCAGCTTGGGGATTTGAAGGAGGGTGAGAGAGCAGTGAAGTAAGTACAAATTAAGGTGTTTTGTTTTTTAAATTTCTGAGCTGCAATGTTCTGCATTGCATGTTGTTATCTTGATGAAGGAGACTGAGTCATGAGATGCCACTAGGGGCTTAGGGTCTGTCCTTCAAAGCTATGCTTACCCTTTATGTTTCCATCAGTACTTCAGAGATGGTTTAATCTACATAAAAATGGGATCAATATTAACTCTCCCTGCTTGTATGATTATTGTAGGGATTCCTAACCTGGAGTCCATGAATTAAAAAAAAAATGATAATTGTATTTTCAATATAAGTGGTTTCCTTTATACTCTTATATATTTTATACATTTTGAAACATTATTCTGAAAAGGGTCCATAAATTTCACCAGCCTGCCAAAGCGTCCATGACTGGGGAAAAAAAAAAAGGTGAAGAACCCCTCTGTTTTTGGTCAAAGAGAAAAAGAGAAAACAGTGGCACTGAATGACCTACGATAAAATTAAAAAAAAAAAAGGGATGGGGGACACAAGTTAGAATCATGTGTTCAAGGCTTTATTTATCATAACTGGGGATTTGCCCCAGATGAGAAAGAATCTCAATGATTTTTCACTTCTTAATATTTGATAAATATTCTGAAGCTAAGTAAAATGGAATGCAGGATCCCTATCCCTAACCCTTGGACAAAAAGAATCTGCCTTGGAAAGTAAATTAAGTGGCAGAAAAAGTTAATAAAGCTTCCCTCAAAGGCAGGCACCTCAGGTGAATTAACTCCTTTCATGGTTCTCTCCAAAGGCAGGTCACTAAAGGGTTTAGTAAATATTTAACTGAAGGAAAGTCATGCCCCAGGGTAGCTTAGGGAGGAGCTGGGGCCAAGAGGCTCTAACTGCATCTTGAACTTGGGGACTAGCTAAAGAAGGAGTTTGCCTCTGTTGTCAGTTACCTCTGATCCCAACTGCTCCAAGTTCTAGAGCAGGGGTAGGGAACCTGAAGCCACAGGTGGCCTGGTCAAGTGTTTGTAGTGTTTCAAGTGTGGCCTTGAGGTTGCAGGTTCCTCACCCCTATTCTAGAGAGACTTGAAGGTGGCTCATTTTGTTTTATATATTACCGGTCTGGAATACAAATGAAGGTCAATAGATGTATAAGAAAGAACATGTGTTGTGGCATGTAAGATGAAAGGCAGTTTATGTGGTTCAGTGAATAGAGCACTGGAGTCAGGAAGACTTGAATACAGATATGACATCAGACACTAATTTTGTGACCCTGAGTAAGTCACTTAACCTTTATCTGCCTCCATTTCCTCAACTGTAAAATAGGGATAATAATAGCACCTAACTCAGTAATTTGTTGTGAGAATCAAATGAGATAAAGAATGCAAAGCAAGGTAAAATCCTCCTCCATTCATACTACTGGGGACCCAAGAATGAGTAGACGGGGTGCTTAGCTTTCCTCCCTATCAGGTTGCCTAAAGTGTCTCCCTTCTCCAATTCACCCTCATGTCATTCTCACTCCAGAAGCTCCAATGGTTTCCTGTTGTCTGTAAGTTAAAAATACAAATTCTTCATCTCGGCATGTAAAGTTCTTCATGATTTGTATCCTTCCTACCTTTCCAAGCTGGACAAATCAGCTGTCACCTGTGGTTCCAAGAAGATGTAGCATCTGTCTCAGCAGACTGGCTAAACCAGGTTGAGGTGTCGGTGAATTTGGGGGATAGCTACCTCATGCATATGATGAGTTCTCCTGTGGAATGGGAAGATGAGACCAATTTGTTCCATTGGCTATGAAGGCAGCTGGTGCAGGTGCTGTGGAGCACTTGAAGTTTGGTCAGACATCAAAGATGCCAAGGTCTTCTACTGCTATCTTTAGTTGTTTTGACTTTTGTCTTGCCACTGGACTTTGATGGCAGGAAAGGAGAATGAGACTGATGACTTTTGCAACTCTGCCTCACTTAAATCCAATTCATGTGCAAGTCAAGACATCAATCCGTCCTATTCAAAAATAGAGCATGAACAACAACCAGTGCCACAGCAACCCTTTCCAGGCTTATGGCACATCCTCTGGCTATCCTCTACTCTGCCTTCCAGCCAAATTACTACTTGCTGCTTCTTTGTCTAGAGAACCCTCCCTCCCCATGCAAACTGAAGACTCCTCCACATTACATTACTAAGTATTAATTGCTATTATAATACTAATTATTATAAAACAGAGAAGAATGTTAAAATCCAAGAGGAATAAATAAATTCCTTTTCTTTTCCCTAGGTGCCAGAAAATAGTGAGATTTTATAAGATGGTTTAGACAAAACGCTTAAAGGATGAAGTAAAGATAGAGGTTGTTTGTTTTTTAAGGCAAAAGGTATTTTGCAGATTATATTTCAGTGGATTTTACTGCTGTGTTTACTCCTTCCAGACTGCAACCCACTCAGCTCACCCTTTACAACTCTGGTCCAAGTTTTTCCATAAAACCCTCATGAGGTTCTACTCAAGAAAAATCAAAAAGTTTTCTGTACACAAGTCCAACATGTGGGCAGTCTGTTATCCCTTACTTAAACTACATGGCTGGCCCAAGCCCTTTTCCCAGTGCTACATATTCCTAATGATGTCTTTTACATCACTTTCTACAGGCATTATTGGTAACATGCTTCATCCTACTTATGCCATTTTGCATCTTCCCATTGTTCTTTGGGTGACTTCTTTTCCATGAAGCCACATAGTATTATAGTGAGAATATTGGGGATACAAAGGATGGGCTTTTGTAGCAACTGGCAGCTTCTGACCATGGTAAATACTATGATTTCCCCAATTCCATTCAACCAAATTTCCTTTTCCTAGTCAGTTGCTGAATTGCAGTCTTGCTCATTCTTTGTGTATGGTACTGGGATAGAAGTGATGTAGATGGATCTAACCAATGAGCTATGCTTTCAACCATACATCATCACCTGGACAATAGGTTTTCTTCATTCCCCTGGATCTTCTGCTTTGTGAGTGAATGGACCAAACCAGGGGTGGGGGGGGCCTGTAGCCTCAAGGTCACATGTGGCCCTCTAGGTCCTTTGACAGAGTCCAGACTACACAGAAAAAATCCTTTTCCCAATGTCATGACACTGATTGTGGATGATAATAATAATTCTTAAGATTGAGAAAACTAAGTTTTTCAAAGCGCTTAGATCCTACTGAGGAGTGTTTGCAATGTTTTAAGTATTCCTGGGTCTTATGCCTGCTGAGATAACGAAGACTTGGGGGGATTTCCTGAGAATATTTGTTGGTTCTGTTCACGGACAGATCAGCACTATGAAATAAGTATTACCAGTAGGATTTTTGAAAGAAGAAATGTTAGATAATATTAGAAATGAGAACCCACAAAATTACTGAACACCGATGCTGAACATTTTATAGGATCCTTTCTACAAAAGCTGGAATGGAAGAACAGAGAAATTGCAGAATGTGGCAAAGGAAGGAAGTGGAAAGGATATTTATTATATATAGATCATGAAAGAACTTTTCAGTTGAAAATATTTGATTTCCTTTTAAAGAAGACAAACATGCTATCTAGATTAGTTTCTGAAAAATGAGGATACTATGTGCTGGCATCCCTTCATTCAATTGATAGGTTGAAAAATAAAGTAATAGGGTTGAGAGAGTGGAAGTTGCTCAAATAGTCCCTTTAGGTGTGACCTGTAGGCCTTCTAATAAGAAAATATATCAAATTTGAGAAAAATGGAGATTAAGTTGAAAACAGTACTGAGAATTCAGCCCAGTTACTACAATAATGTCCAGGTTTTGCAAAAATAATCATAATAGTACAGAGATTTTAGCGTGAATTAGCCTTCAAAAGGACAAAATCCTAAAAATGGAATGAAAGGGGCTGATGATATAAAAAAAGAAGATGGGCTAAGGAGAATTATTTTCCATCTAGTGAATGAGAGTCATTAGCTGATTTCTTTACTGAGATTCTGTCCTTTGAGGATCTGCTCTCTATGGAATTGGTTTCTGCTCATTTCTGACCATCTTCAAATACCCACTACTGCCCTCTGCTGCCATCTGCTGGTTTTCGGGTGCTATACGGCTTCTTTCCCTCTGTTATTCACACCATACACCTCCACCTGCCATCATTTGTCATTCCATGGCTCCCAACGCTATTTCAGCTCTTTTGTGATGTTGATGCTGACCTTTGGTATCCAGTCTGCTACCTAGAAAAGGCTTTAAAAGAAAAGGTATTAAGCTTGTCTTTTGAATGGACATTTCCCTCTCTCAGTCATTGACTGGAGTCTATGATTTTATTTGGGATTTGAAGATACCTCCCAACTCCATTCTGTGCTGTCATGCCAATTGGTTAGCAATGTCAATGTCACTCTCAGATCAAGTTTGAAGAGAACTTGGTATAGCTGGGGACCTTCATCTTATTTTCTTGACTGTAACTCAATTGCTGCTATCCTCATGCTAAGAGTTGGGAAGGTCTTAGAAAATAGGGTAAAATGGATCAAACACTTTCTTGAATGTTATTTATGCGTTGCTTTAATCAACAAACAGTATGTTTAGTCCCTGATTGAGACCCATTCCGCCTCCTCTCCCTCTCACCCTGCTCCAGATGGCCCTGTGGAACAAAAGGGCAAACCTATTAGCTTATGTATCTGTCACAGGAAGAAAGAAGGCTAGAGACAAATAAATGCAGAATTTACAGTTTCATGTTTTGTGCTTGAACTCTAAGAATATTTAAGAAAACAAGAGTTTGGGGAGCAAGCTTCAAATTCTGCTTATCCTTGTTGAAAGATTTGTGGGAAGAGAATGAATGTGCTCCACTGAAAAGATTTTTGAAAACAGAAAAGAGAAATGTATGAAAAGGATGTGATGAGGATGGCAGAGTGTAAGCTCAAGTCAGAGGAGGCATAAAGGAAAACCAAGAGCACATGACATAAACAATGTCAAAGGCCTAGCCTACTGCAGTGAAAATGGATGAACCTAAGATTGAAGACATTAAATAGATCTTTCAGAAGCCATAAGAAATATATGTAAGATAGAATATGAATACGGTATGGCATCTTTTATGGAACAGAGTGCTAGTGAAAGTTACTACACAGTTTTGGGCTATGGTTCCCCTTCTCCTGCCATCCCTAGGCCCATGTGTGTTAGGTTAGTTCTTTTCCTAAATGCCAAGGAATCTGTCCCCAAATGTGGTTAGCCAGTCTTGGCTTGCCTAGCTGGTGAGGCAGCTTCTTGGTGACCTCAGGCCATGTCGATGAGGCTTCCTGGTCACCTAAGTGACTAGAGGTCTATCTACATGAAGTCAGGGCTCTTCTCTCTCTCTTTTTTTAGATTTTTTAGTTTTTTTTGCTTTTTTGGAGGGGGGAAGGTAGGGCAATTGGGGTTAAGTGACTTGCCCAAGGTCACTCATCTAGTTTTATGTTAAGTTTCTGAGGCCAAATTTGAATTTGGGTCCTCCTGACTCCAGGGCCAGTGCTCTATTCACTGCACCACTTAGCTGCCCCTCAGGGCTCTTCTCACATGACTGATAGCCCAAGTCCAAGGGATATACCACATCCTGCAGACCAGAACATTTTTGATATGGAATAGAAAGGAGGTTCAGGATGGAGGGGTCATGTCCACCAAACTGAATAGTATATCCTTTTTTTAAATTATCTTCTCTATGTTGTGGCTAAAGTAACCCTCCTTTTGTTAACTATTGAATTGCCTAGAAGCATTTAATTTTATTTCATTCCAAATAGCATACCTAAGCTACTAAAAGTCCACACTGTGTCAGGTTCAGCCCACTGCCACCTGTCCTAGAGAAGTGTACGGGGAGAAGAGACAACAACATTCTTCAAACGTGCCATAGCAAAAGTTGTTGGTTTTTTAAATAGTCAGTGGGAGGGGAAGAAGTGGAGAAAAGAGTAACCCTTATAGGAGAAAGAAGCCTTTATTAAGTGCCTACTATGTGCCAGGCACTGTGTTAAGCACTTTACAAAATTCATCCATGAAACAATGCTGGGAGGTAGGGTAGGTGCTGCTACAGTTAGAGTCAGGGAAACTGAGGCAGACAAAGGTTATGTAACTTGCCCAGGGTTGCACAGCTAGAAAGTATCTGAGGCTAGAACCATTTTATTAAATGGAAAACGTCAAAGAAGAAGAATCTTAATCTTACCGATGTCAGATTTGAGACAGAAAAGCTGAAGCCTGTAGGTATGTCGAAAAAGAGAGCTAGCTTCAGGATCATAAATACTATAGAAAAGAGTATGGACCAGACAGAGGGAGAACAATTGAAAAGATGAATTCAATGATTTTTTTTATTTAAGTAATTAAAATGCAATCTCTGTGGAATGTTTCCCCCTAAGAAAAGAGGCTGAATGGAGGGCCACAGTGGAATCAATTTTGCCTCTGGAGTCAGAGGATTTAGGTGCAAACTGTCATTTATTATCTATGGGACCCTCCCTAAGCCTCACTTACAGTTAAAAGAGGGGATTAACTAGACCCTCCCAGAATTCTTTCCCAGTTATCTGTTGCAGAGTGGTTAGAGAGCTAGCTGTCTTCAGTCAGGAAGATGTGGATTCAGCTCCTTCTTCTGACATACACTGCCAGTGTGACTGGACAGGCCTCTTAGCCCCTAAGTGCTACTAGATGGCTAGATTATAAGTTATAGAGCAATAGCCAATCTTCATTCATCAGGGAAATCTGCACTGGGGGTTCCTATATCAATACCATAAGATCATAGGATCACATTCTAATACTGGAAAGGACCATGTACCCCAACTCCCAATGAAATTACAGGTAAGGACAGAAAAAAAAAAGAATTGTAAAATAGGTAAATTGTTGTTGTTTAGTCATTTTCAGTTTTGTCTGACTGTGATCCCATTTGGGTTTTTCTTGGCAGATACTGGAGTGTTTTGTGATTTCCTCCTCTAGCTTATTTTACAGATAAGGAAACTGATGCAAATAGGGTTAAGTGACTTTCCCAGGGTCACACAGCTAGTAAGAGTTTTAGGTCAGACTTGAATTCAGGCAGAGCAATCTTCCTGACTCCAAGCCCAGAGTTCTATTCATTGCACCACCTAGATGCCCCTAGCATAGGTAAATTTCTTGTTTAGTTGATTAGTCTTGTCCAACTCTTTGTGGATCCCATTTGAGGTTTTCTTGGCAAAGATAATGGAGTGGTTTGCCATTTTTTTTCTCCAGATTATTTTACAGATGAGGAAACTGAGGCAAATAGGGTTAAGTGACTTGCCCAAGGTCACACAGCTAGTGTCAGGGGCAGATTTGAACTCAGGTCCTTCTGACTCCCAGGTGGGCACTCTATCTACTATAACACCTGGCTGCCCCTAAAATTTAAGATAAATGGCTTTTCATAATAAAACTTCCCATGAGAATAAAATAAGAGAATAAGAAAAAACACTTTAAAAATACTGTACAAAGTAAGATGGTACTATTAAGTGATACTAACCTTATATGGATGGTAAGTGAATTAAGGTATTACTTGTCTTTGATAAATTACATGTTAAGGCAAAAAAGATGAGTTGATTATTATTGGCAGTTTCAAAGTTTTATAATGTCACTTGAATCCATTCAAAAAATTGTATATAACACTAGCAATTTGAAATTTTTTTCCTTTCCATTTGAAAGCACTTAGACCAGTAAAGAATAATGAGATGAAAGCTTGTTATTTGGTTTATGTGGAAATGCAATGTTGTATAAGTCTTCTGTCATTCTTGGCTACCCATTGCTTTCGGAGGAAACTGACAGCTGGTTGGAAATGAACATATTGGTAAATGGATTGTACTTTCAGCGATATATTCAAGCTAATTTCTTCCACCCAGGTCATATTGTACCCTGTACCATATAAGGTGGATTCAAAACAGTAATTAGCAGATTTTCACTGTCTTCTAGCTATGCTCCTAAAAAGTAACAAGGACACTGGTATCAGATTTTGAACTAGAGTTTGATATTTCCTAGCTTTCAAACTAGGATTTTGAACTAAAAGAAACTTAAAGCTGACCTGTTTAATGAGATGTATATTAAATTTTGTGTTAAACTGTGGTGTGGTGAAAGAAAGTGTAATGAAGTAGACTTGCCAATGAAGGCCCAGTCCTTAAAACAATCTTAGATTTACCCTTTCTGGTGCCTTGCAGAGGACATACATTGATGTTCCTTGCCTGCTTGGAAAGTTCCAGATTGTGAGGAAGGTTGGGTGATCCTCTTTTCAGGCATGTAAGGACTTGGTATTGTGCAATGAAAAAAAAATCTTTTAATTGTCTGGAGAGCGAGGACGACTGATATTTGACTCTAAAAGGGATAATGACTGCAATTTCTCACTTTTCCCCTCCTATGAGATTAGAAGAGTGTCTACTACCCCAATTGCCCTCCAAAAAGGCCAAAAAAAAAAAAAAAGAACTACTTGCTATTAGGGGCAGCCAGGTAGCACAGCGAGTAAGAGCACCGGCTCCAGTGTCAGGATGACCTGGAGATCGAATTCATGGCTCACACACTCAGCACCACATGCAGAAATAACTGGCCGTGTAACCTTGAGCAAGTTACTTAACCCTGATTGCTTTAAAAAGAAAAAAAAGAGTGTCTACTCCACTGATCACCCCACCATTATATGTCCAAGGAGCACATACTGTGTCTATTTATTTTGTGTTTATTCTTTCCTGATCCTGTTTGAATGAGTATTCTGAAGGGAGTGCCCAAGGGAGTTCAATAGGTCTATTGAAGTTATCAGAGGTTCCATCCACAATCTGATTTGGTAGCAGAGTTCCCTGGAGTTAGTAGTAGTTATTGCTGGAGTGGTAGTGACCAGTGACAGAGGAAACCATTGCAGGCAGATGGAAGAAGCCAGACACACCTGGAGACTATGGGGCTTTAGGAATTTTGACCCTTTAGTTAATAAATATAGAAAAGTATCAATCATCAGAGCCTAGTGAGAATTGCCCAATGGGAGAAAAAGCTTTGCAATCCCAAGGTTGCAGTCAGCATGATTTATATGTGGATAAATAAAACAGCATGAGGATTTGGGAGTCATTTGCTTAGAGATAATAGTTGAATCTATGAGATCTGATGAGATCAGTAGAGGAAAAGAAGAGAGGGCTTGGGACAGAGACCTAATGAATACCCATGAAAAAAAGAATACCCATAGTTTGGATAATTTACTACATTTATATGTGATCTGGAGACATTTCACTGGGTGCTAACCAGTTATTTGTCTTAGAGCTGGACTTTACCTGAGAACCAACTTCAGATCACCTATGCCTACAACTCTCTCCCTCTTCATCTCCACCTCCTGACTTCCCTGGCATTCCTCAGGACTCAGGTAAAATCCAGCCTTAGGCAAGGAGCCTTTCCTGATCTCTTTTAATACTAGTGCTTTCCCTCTATGATTCCCGGCCATTCATCCTGTCTATATGTTGTTTATACATAAGTGTTTGGATGTTGTCTCCTACATTGCACTGTGAGGTACTTGTTTTTGCCTTTTTTTTTTTATCCTTCTGAGCTCAGCATAGTGAGTAGCACATATGTAATGAGAATGGGAATTTGAAGATCTTCCCTGCTCCTAGGGGGAGTTTAAAGACCTCCCCTGCTTTGAAAGTAAACTCTGCCCCCTAATAGGCTAAATGTAATTACATGGAGACTGTGATGGAGGGAATTTGCTGAAGAATGCAGCAGAGCAAGCTTCCCTGCTGTGAAGATAAACTCTGCCCCTGATAGGCTGAATGTAGACACATGGAGTCTATGGTGGGAAGAGTTTGCTGAAGGGAAGCAAAGCCCACAGGAGCTTGTCAGAGCTAGCCAGACAGTGGGAGAGAAACGACACTCAGGCAAGGAGATAGAGAGAAATTTGTGAGTAAATATTGATCTTGTGGGAAGGCTGAAGGATGCTGTGGCTCTCAAATGTTATTATGGCTTCTTAATGTCTTTGGTACTATGATGGAATCAGCTTACTAGTTTTGGGATTCAGTTTTCTGGTGTCTAAATAAATGCTTCAGTTCTATCCTCTATATGGAGAGTGGTGTATTTTGTGATCGAACATCATGTGATACTTTTAGTTACGGTCTTTATCATGATCATGGGCACTGTAAATATCGCATTGGTGCTACAACATAGTAGGTGCTTATTGACTTTACCTACTATGTATCAAAGATTAGGGAATATAACTAGCAAGTGAAATGGCCATTGTCCACAAAGAGTTTACATTCTAGGGGGATACAATGTAAGAACATAGATTTAAAGTTAATAGAGTCTCCTCATTTTCTAGAGGAGGAAACGGAGTCCCTGGGAGGTTAAGAGATTGTCCAGCATCACTTTTAATAGGAATCTATTAAAAGCCATGATTCAAACCCTGACTTTCCTAGCATTAAGTCCAGTGCTATAGCCACTATAGGACATTGCCTCTCAACCACATTAACAGAGGTAAATTAATGCAAGTCATGTGTAAAACACAAGATTGAGGATGGGGCGAGGCACTAACCATTGAGGGTCAGGAAAGGCAGCTGAGCTGAACCTTGGAATGGACGAGGGGTTCTAAGAGATTGAGGTGAAAAGGAAGAGAACCCAAAGGTGGGAGATGGAGTGTAGGACATGGTGTGTGGCAGCAATCTGATGAAGATAAGATGGAATGGTATCCTTTCTGTGTGTAGAGGTGTTTAAAAGCTTGCTGGATAAACAGAGAGGTTAACATGGAGGAGGAAGCATTTAGTTTATACACCGTCATTCTCCCAGAGGGCTTGTTAATCCATTTCAGGCATTGCGTGGGAAATGTGGGGGCAGAGAAATATTCCCTTAAATTATGCCAACATGTCAACTCCCCCTATGGGAAAAGCTGGCAATGTGTTTGGGAAGGGAACCTCTAAAAAGAGAAGCCATAGGGATCATAATCTCTCCTCTCTCCTCCTTCCCACCAACCTACTATTACCAACAGTCAGGAATAAGAGCTGTGTGGTCCAACATTTGACCATTATGCTGCCATAGTTTTTAGTTCAAGCTCAGCCATCAGCTGCAAATTACCTGCCATGGTCTTGACCCAGTTCTTGGGGATAGCTATACCTATTAGCCATTAGAAACTGGCTGCCTGGATATGCCTAGATTTGTAATCCTACAGGCTTGCCTGCATTTCAGGCCGAAGGTACGTTTGCTAAATTGCAACTGCGTAACCACTTCCTTTGACCCTAGATATGTTCTCACCTTAGGCAACTCACCCCATTTGTCTCAGTTCCCTCATCTACAAAATGGGGATAACAGCAGTTACTTCTCAGGGTTGTAGTGACAATCAAATGAGATAAATGTAAAGTGCTTAGCACAGTGTTGGTCACTCCTCCTTTCTTCCTTTTGATCATGTCTTTTGAAGGACAGTGTGAAAGGCATTGGGAAGATATTTGGGGAACTGAAGTAGCAGGGAACCAATGATAAGTTTCACCCCAAAATATGGTGACATTTTGACCATGCCCAGCTCACAGCAAGATCAGACCAAGGAGAACTGGGCCTGAATCTCTAGACAGGAACTGGTTAAGAACAGCAGTTGACTCCTTCAGCACTTACAATGTCATCTCAACAGTCAACTCTCTTCCAGGTGTAGTAGTGAGACATGGGATAACTCAGCCATATATTAATTGAATCAACATTAAGTGCCTGTGTATAAGGGGAGAAACAACAGGATGGAGTGGGGTAACAGATCAGGAAGCTTTGAGCTCAAGACACTCTTTGAGCTCTCTGACACACAGTGGCTGTAGCCACGAGCTGGCTACTTGTTAGTGGACCCAGGCAGCTCTCTGAGATACTAAGTGGGAGAGAAGGTGCTAGACCTAAATCAGGAGAGGTTTCTTGTTAGGAGTTTCCTTACATTGATGACATGTACAGAAATTTGAGAAACATTTTCTGGAGATGAGCAGAGAACTAGCACCAAATATTGGAAGGCCTTTAAGTGGTATATCACATAGCTTAGTGGGAATCCGGTTTTATTGTGTTAGGATTTCACAGGTGAAAATAGCATTGAACTCTACTGATTAATATGATGCCTTAATGCAGCCTCCAGAACATTCTTACTTTCTCTAATACTTTAAATAATTCTAACCTGAATTATTTTTACTTTCTTAGTTGGTTCTTAAAATGATCTTGGGATTACAATTCTGGATAATTCTGTGGAACCACCCTTCTCATATGGTCACTGTGAACACAGTAACTGTCCTAGTAGACTTTTTTTGGGGACGTAAGGGAGCTAGGTGGGAGTAGAGATGAGAATTTAAAAACTTTGTTGGAAGCCTAAGTCACTATTTTTCCTTAAAAGCAGAGACAAAGTAGATTGTTAAAGAATCACTTTAATATCAAAGAGAAAATGTAGACACTCCATAGTACTATTTTTTTTAAAGGCATACAGTTATAAAAATCACTTCTTTTCTAGTAGATCCCAGGTATTGGCAGCTAACACTCAAATAAATAATGTTGATTGAAATACCCGATAATGCTTCATTTTATATAGCATTTAGCCAGGCAGAAGTTAAAAAACTGTTAAAAATAAGTATAACAAATATATGGATTCCTGAAGTTTAAATGAACTAATCTAGACTGCAATCGGATTCCTGAAGTTTAAATGAACTAATCTAGACTGCAATCTAAACATGATCCTAAATAAATCAACATATTTTCTACAATGTTATCCAAGTATCTGTTTAAATATATTGTTGAACATTTAAACAGTTTTTAAAACCTAGATACCAAAAAGGTAAATAATATGGAATTACATATTTAAGAATTTTATCCTTCAACCAATAGCTTCCAAAAAGACTTAAGTGAAATAATTATAGGATAAAACTCCCAATTAAGCGACCTATGAATACAACCTCAAATCTTCCTTTTAAGAAGCAGTTAAGAAAGAGACACAGAAACCACCTGGGTACTTGTCACTGCTCTCCCTGAATAATACCTAGACAGTGTGCATGGCCTTTTAAGTATTAGTTTACTCCTTATGGGAACACTCGGACTCTTTCTACTTCTTGGGGTGAAAGGGAGGTGGCAATGAGAATTTTTTTTCCTCACTCACTTTCCTTCAAACATGCAAAAACTTTTCTCTTACTGAGTTTACTCAAATCCTCGTTTGAATTTGCAGAGAAATGGATTTAGTGTTGACAAAAAACAAAGTTGCAAACAAATCTTAAAATAATCTTTTTTCATTTTAAAACCTTTAATTTTACTATAACTTTTTTCACAAGGGATGAATAAAAGAAAATCATTTTACACATAGCCCCAAAGTAATGCTAACCACCAAATTTTAAAGTTCTAAAAAATAATGTGATGACATAAACACCTCTTTCTTGTAACCAAAATTTTACTGAAAGCTTAACTGAGGTACAACACAAATAGTTTTCAAGAAGTGAGTTATTGTAGAAACACTGCATTATAGAGTCAGAGATGAACCTAAGTTTACTAAAATGAATATCAAGGTTCTGGTATTTTTAAAAATCTTTTTCATTAACTTTTCATTTAGAGAGCAGATATGTAATTTACTAGACTGGACTTAAATACCAAATATTTTAAAATAATTTAAGAATTTGTGTTTTATCTTTTTTTTCCCCATTAAACAATCCTTATTGTTTAGTAATTTCAATATATTTACTTTTTCACAAGTCGGCATTTCCCCCCTACCATAGCCTACAAAGGTTGTCTTTTCTTTTATCCTCATTTTCCTTACTGAATTTTACTGGAATCAGCGCTCACAAGTTTCTGATTAAGTGTAAGGATGATTAAGTCCATTATATCTCATTTTCTCATATGGCTATTAATAGGCATCATATCTCCCTAGATACAAGCACACAAGGTGAGCCTAGAAACTACTGTGTTTCCCCGATAATAAGACACTGTCTCATTAATATGTTTGGACAGAAAAACACCAGAGGGCTTATTTTCAGGGGTGGGCTTATTTTAATGAACATTGACAGCAATTTTAATAAACAGGTACATGTGAACAAAAAAATGTACCTTTATTCAATAAGCAAATCACTGGGTAAGAACAAGATGATGCGCTCACTGCTGCAGCTCTGATTGGATTCAGCTCGGAGTGCAGCGTGCGTTTCAGAGGGGGGGGGGAACAGTGCATACAGAGGGTACCGTAATGTAGTGTGTAGCGCAGGGGATCACCTTCACTACAGTAGCAATCTCAATAGGGTTTATTTTCGGGGGAGGGCTTATTTTACAGGAATGTTACACAGTAAGGGGAGGGCTTATTTTCGGGATAGGTCTTATTATCGGGGAAACACGGTAAGCATCTCTGTCTAAAGGGTTCTTAGTGGTGGGTATAGGGGTTTCTTTTAGTGACTCTAAAATGATTTTTGGTAAAACCTCTATATACCCAATAAAATTGGGTCACCAGCATAATCCATGCCTGTTAGAACAATTTATAAAACTGTCCTGAAAAGTACCATGAATTGTTTTCTGAAATATTTAGAAATTTTAAGCCCTAGTCAGTAATGACATATTGCAGCTTTAGAATATTCTAAATGAAAACTACTTTCATACAGATTTTAAATATTTTTTCATAAAAACCTTAAGAAAAAATGTTTAAAAAGGAAAAGTGTTTACTTTTATTTATTCTGAAACACATTTTTTTTTTCTGGCTTTAAAAGTCCAAAAAGTTAAAGTTAAAAATGACCCATCAAATTGTTTATGATATTCACCATATTTCTGAAAAAAGCTGATAATAGGTGGATTAAGAAGCCTTTTTTAGTTAATCCAGTAAAAGATAACTCCTTGAAATAGTAGTTTGATTGTCTAAGAAAAATGTTCACATAGAAGGAATAAAACAGATGTATTTAATAAAACAATGGAAACATTTTAATGAATCAGTAGTCAAAATAAATATTTAATTAAAGTTTTAAAAAAGGAAAACAATAGAATTTAGTGCTTCAAAAGAAACCAGAAGTCATTTTCTTTCCCTCACAATTAAATAACACTGGCTTTAGTGGTTTATTGTTGAACTGCCCACAAGTATTAGCTTAATATTTGTTCAATGAGCATATAATTTTAAAACCAAAAACCTCATTCCTTCAAATAAGACCAGATGACTTTGGGAAAATCATTTACTACACGTAGTTACTTTTTGTTCAGTTCTTTCAGTTGTGTCTGACCTCTGTGACCATGTTTGGGGTTTTCTTGGCAGAGATACTGGAGTGGTTTTGTCATTTCCTCCCCCAGCTCATTTTACAAATGAGGAAACTGAGGCAAACAGGGTGAAATGACTTCTTCCAGGTCACACAGCTAGTAAGTGTCTGAAATCAGGCTTGAACTCAGGAAGATTCAAGTCTTGTCGATTCAAGCTCCGGGGGACTCTATCCATTGTGCTGCTTAGCTGCCCACAGAAGAGTTAAAAGCTTCACTGCCATTATGGTCCAAAATTATGGGAGGAAGCTTGATGCAATGGAAGGCGCAGTAGCTTTAGAGTTAGAAGTCATGGACCATTCATCTCCCACCTCTCTACCCTTGTGACATCAGGCACATCAATGTCCCTAGGCCTTGGTTTCCTCAATCTGTAAACTATGGAAGTTGGACTAGATGGCCTTTGATGTCCCTCCAGCTCTGATCTGTGATCCTCTGGCCTTATGAAGTTACATGTATTAAGATTTAAGGATTTTTAGGGAGTGAAAGACAAAGGATAATGTGGAGTTATAACAACTGTATGATTCACCAGTTGTGCTAAATAATAAGTATGGTTTCTCAAAAGAAAATGCAGTAAAATTCTCAAAGAGTATTACTGGAAAGCTACTTTTCAGTTACAGAGGCTCAAAAAACTTTTTGTACAGCGCTAATGGATAATTGTACAACTGCGAAAAAATATACTGAAATAATGTATTTACATCCCACACATTAGCTGCTTTAAAAAAAAAAAGTTTTTTTCATTATTTCTTCGGAATACACTAAAAAAAAAAACAAAAACAAACCACATACAAATTAAGCCAGTATTTTTTCACAGAGGAAAGTTTTTGACAGAACACTAGTAAGGATCAAGTGATACACTGAAAAATATATGGTCAAGTAATGTTTTTAATATAGTCAGATTCCACTGGGTGAAAAGAGACTGAAATCCATAAGAAACTGGAAAACAAAAAAGGGTTGCAAGGAATAAAGCTGCACATATTGGAATTGTTTGGTAGGATCCCTGTCTAGTTCTTCAAATATTTTCTAATTGAGAATATCCATCCGAAAAATTTTTGCCATCAGACCTTTCCTCTGGGCTTTTTTAAAAACAGTGATTTCTCTACTTATGACTTAATAAATTTTCCTCATATTCAAAATAACCCCACATTCAACCTACTCCATTAAAATTTAGTTGATATATTATTCTCCACAGATAGAGAAACAATTTATATGCTGTTATGTATTTTTTCGACTTTTCAAAACACCCAGTTTGGGTATATTTTAATTCAAATGCCACAAATTAAAGCACTTCCCATACCATTGTTATGATGATAAAGAATAAGGCTATTCACCATTTAAAATACGTTCAATTTCCTCTAGTCTTTTTAAAGCAGCAACTCTTTTTTTTTCAATGTCACTGATTTCTTTCGTTGTTTTTTTGTTTTCTTTGTCTGTATTTTCTTCTAATTGTGTGTCTGATTTTGACTGACTTTCGTTATTATCATTTTTCATTGTCTCAGTAGATTTAGGTTCACTTTTTATTTCTTCTAAGTTTTCAAACGGAGCTTTTTTGCCCCCTTCTACACGCGGGGTCCCAGCTGGTGGAAGATATAACCGTTCTCCAGCACCAGAGGAAGAAATTTTAACTCTTACTATGTTCAAATGACGATGTATATATTCTTCATGTGGTGCTAAGTCAAGTGTCTCAAGTAGGCATTTTTCTGCTTTGAATAAGTCCCCCTCCTCGAAATAAACAACACAAAGATTGTGTTTTCCTTGGACATTGTTTGGATCCATTTCTACAATCTTTTCAAAACACTCCTTTGCTCCAACTATGTCTCTCTTGTGATTCATCAGAATGTCTCCCTTTAAGATGAGCCCTTTGATGTGGTCAGGGTAGTAACGCAGGAGCTCTTCCAGGACAGGCAAAGCCATTAACTCCTTGGAGGACTGAGAATACAGGAGAGCTAGGTTGAACAGAGCGCTCCTAAAGCCTGCCTGCAGCTTGATGGCCTTTTTCATCCACATCTCTGCTTCGCTGCCCTTTTTGTCATCCATTGCCAGCATCCCCAGATTGAAGTAGCCGTTTGCATCATGGGGTTCTTGACTGACATAGCTGAGCAGTCGTTTCTTTGCTTCAGGCCTAACTTTGGCTTCACCTAAAGATTATAAAAGCAAAAACAAAAACATTAATTCTTATGTCATCAATGAACTAACTCAGTAAACCCATTTTGGGGACAAGTATTTTTGGTTAGATTCCAAGAATCTGGTAAAGCAATATAATCACCTTCTGCACAATTCTCCCCTCTTACCAGTGCTTTCGGTACTTTACCACCAAGGTGTGAGGAAAAGGCTTACGGGGCCAGAGCTAGTTCTTTAAATGTAAAGAAAAATATAAAACCTTGTACTAATTTTGTACAACCAATGCCATGAAAGGATAGTGAGAGTTTGCCAGACTCTCAGAATATGGCTCAGAAACACTCCTGTAAAGCAGAAATGGTGCCCTGAGCATTCATAAAAGAGTGATTTGTCTAGATACAGCTTTTTAAAATGTCATTACTAAAAAAAAATTACTATTATTATCAATAGTTATTACTATTGATTACTATTATCAATAGCCATGTAAGTATACCAAACAAATAAATTTAAACAAAACTGAGTAATTGAAGACTGAAAACTTTGATCTATTTGGTGGGAGGTAGAGGGGCATTTCACTTTCTTAATAAGAATGCAAAGTAGCATGTGATAGTAGGAAGATCACTGAAGCTTATGGACAAGAACCAGGGGTTTGAATTTTGGTTCTGTCACTAGTCAAATAATTTTAAGGCAATAAACTTTTTTAAGCCTCATTTTCCTTGTTGGCATTAGAAGACACTGGATAAACACTTGATTTGTAGAAAATACAGTATCTGTCCTTTCTACCTTGGGTTTGTTGTAAGGATCAAATGAAAATAATTTATGACACTGACTACTCTAACATGTTTTAAAAAATCAACTGGGACAGTAACTGTATTAAATGAATAGGGACAGGTGGTACAGTGGAGTGTGCTTAATCTGGAGTCAGAGGAATTGAGTTCAAATCCCGATGATGCCACTTATTTCTTAGGCACTCTTGAGGCTCATCTGGAAATAAGGAGGCTGACATCTAAGCTTCATTCCAAATTATGGTCTCATAAAAAAAGAAATATTAAATAAAAGCAAATCTAGGGGAAAAAAACCCCCCACATCCTTGTAACAGATTCTCTGGATAAAAGATTCTTTTATTCCACTGAATTCACTGCTTTTTCTATGGAGGTATATATTTCATCTTCTCTCCAACATGTTGTTGAACCGAGTTACCAAAAGAAAAGGCTACCATGCAAAAGAGGGCCCCCAAATTAGTTTTTAGGCAGCAGCATGCTCTAATACAAAGAACATTTGGATTGTAAGCAAACTTTGGTTCTAAGTCTTTGGCAAGTCACTCAGCCTCTTTAGACGAAAGCTTTCTCATCTGTAAAATCAGCAGGCTAAGCCAGATGATGCCTATGGTTATTTCCTATCCCCAAAAGGCTAATAAAACTTTGTTATCAGATGAATGGAACCCTCTCCCTAAAGCTGTGAATGTAATTTTTAAAAAATTAATTTCAAGCCTAGATATACATAAAATATCTTGCTGCTGAATAAATACTGTTCTCAAACATTTTATAAATTAAAATATTTGATATCACAAAAAGTGAAATCAAAATTAGGCAACAGCACTGAAATAACTTACATTTTCATATAGGTAAACTATCTCTCTGTCCACCAACTGTACAAGAGGAAAAATGACAAATTAATGATCAAAGTTCTAAACTAGCAAAATGGATTATATTCCCACAAATGATCATTCCTCCTACAAAGCATCATGCTGATACCTCATCAATGATGAGGACTTCTTGAAGGTTTTATCAGTAGTCTAGTAAGTACTTTAACAGTACTCTAGTAAGTAAGACTTATCAAGCTGGCAAAGTTTTAATAACGGTGTTCAGTAAGATGTGTGATCCAAGAAAGAAGCAACTTTAAATTTAAAGATGCTCATCACAAGAAGCATAGCTACCAGGTGATTATATTTTTCAGCCACAAGAAGTTCTGAAAACCATTTACTAAGATGGGACTGAGACATACTAGGGAAGGGAATAACTAGCGATAAAATCATGTATCATTTAAAGCACTGAAGGCATCATTAATATCAACAATCCAAAGAACAGTAAATCTTATGCCTGCTACCAGAGCCTCTAATCACAACTCTCTCTCTGGGAAAAGCCTGGCAATTAGAATAGTTCAGGTCACTATTCTGGAATTCAACTTCATCACAGATTAAGGGGGACTTTTTTTTGGAGGGGGGGGTAGGGAGAGGACACAAAACCATCATTTATAACATTTTATATTGGTATATGAATTTTAAGTACCATATAGCTATCTTGCAAATGGTCGGAACATAATATGGTGTTGCGAACTTCCTTGACTATATTAATTCCAATTATGGCTTCAAAACAATTGTATACATTCTCTTTTATTAACATAAATGTCTTCAAAACAACATGTTTCCTTTGAGACTGAGCGCAGTCTACTTTAAGTTTCATAATAGGAGGGGAAAAGTTAGCCTCTCATCAGTTTGAAAGAATTTAGCAGATTTCAATGAAAAACTGTAATAACAGCAACCAATGAAAACATTTTCCAATATAAGAAAAGGAAGTATAATCAAAACTAAATTTAGAATAACTATACCATAGAAACTAAAATAAATTAATATTTAATTGCCTTATGAAGTTGAATTAGATCACCACTAAAGATCTTTTCAATTCAGTCTGAGTCAGTGATATAGTAGTAAAAACAAAGGAAAAAAAAAACACAAGATGTCATCCTAGATAAATAGCCACAAATAATTTTACTACTTTATGTAACAATGGAATGAATGTCATCCTCCCCCATGGCTCCCCTGCTTGGGAAATATAACAAAGAATGGAAATAAAAATTTTGCCAAAATCAAGTGATTTTCCTGGACAAAATGCTTAGTCAACAAGAGTCTATTATGTTTAAAGTTCTGTGTTAGACACTGAAGGAGTTAAAGATATAATCCCTGTCTTCAAGGAACTTACAATTAAGAGGGATAAATATGGGTACACAAAATATTTCAAATTAAAACTTAACAAAGACTGTAACACTATAAATAGAAAGAATAAAAAATATATGAAATGTAACATTGTATATAGTTCTATTGAACAAGGTTGGTCTCAGGGAAGAGTTGAAAAAATTCAAATCTCTTCTTTGAACAGGTGGGGGTATACGGTTATAAAATATATTGCACATACTGTCAGATTTCAGTGATGTATTGGTTAGTTGACTGAATTTCCTTTCTTTTTTATCCTCTGTTATCAGGGATAGCTTATTGAAGAAGGTGGAGGAGTGATATTTTTGGAAATGAAAGGGGGGGGGGGGGGGGGGGGGCTGCCAGGTGGTGCAGTGAGTAAGAGCACCGGCCCCAGAGTCGGGAGACTTGGGATCGGTTCTGGCCTCAGATACTTAACACCCATACAAAATAACTGGCCATGTAACCTTGATCAAGTTACTTAACCCCAATTGCTTAGGGGCGGCCAGGTGGTGCAGTGAGCAAGAGTGCTAGCCCCAGAGTTGGGAGATCTGGGATTGGTTCCGGCCTCAGATACTCGGCACCCACACAAAAATAACTGGCCGTGTAACCTTGAGCAAGTTACTTAACACCGATTGCTTTAAAAAAAAAAAGAAGAAAGTGACACTGGGTATGGCAGCATGCTTCTGCAGTTTGGATACTGGGGAGGTTGAGGCTGGTACATAGTTTGGAAGTTCTCATCTGCACTAGGGCTAAAACCAATAGGGTAAACACACAAGGTCTAGCACCAATGTGGTGCTAGAGGAGCAACAGGGAACCTAAGGTGGGGTGAAATGCTGGAAAAATGAAGTTAAAGGTTCCACAGTGATCAGTACTATGAAGGGGACCTGGGAGACACAGGAAGATCTAGTCTTTTTTTAAAAAAAGAAAGATGCTAAAAACAATTTAAAAAAATAGAAAAAGAAAAAATGTTTAAGAGAGGTACAAAACCCCTTTATTTACATGGTAAAATTTTGTTGCTTTTCAGTTGATGTCCAACCTTCTGTGACCCCATGAACTACACTGTCTGTGGGGTTTTCTTGACAAAGATAATGGAGTGGTTTACCATTTTTCCTTCTCTGATGGATTAAGGCAAACAGAAGTTTTGCTAGTAAAATGTCTGAGGCTGGATTTGAACTGAGGTCTTTCTGACTTACAGTCGGACGGACAGACTACATTATAAATGTTTAAAGTAAAAACTATCATTATAACTTGGGCATAAAATACAATTAAGATTAACAGAATGTTCTTTAGTATTGATTCAACAATTTTTGAATTAAAAAAAAAATTACACTGATACCTTCATTTCCAAATATCTCTCTCTCCTCAAAGAGCTTTAACAAAGAATGAAAAAGACAATCCAAACCAACACATAAACCAAGACTGACAGTATGCACAATACACTACATTCATAGTCCTCCATCCTTCCAAAGAAGGGAGGAAGGTTTACTTTCTCAACACTTTTCCAGGGTCAAGCTTGGTCAGTTAATTATATACATCGTTGAGGTTCTCTCCCCATCCCCATTTATGTTGTTGTAGTCCTTTTGTGCATAGTCTCCCTGGTTCTGATTACTTCATACCACATCAGTTCGTATAAAGCTTTCATGCTTCTCAAGAATTCTTCTGTCATCATTTCTTTTGGAACAGTAACCTCCTTTTTACCTAATTGAGGGGTATTTACTTGGTTTCTAGTTGCCTGATACCACAAAAAGTGCTTCTGCATGTACTCTGGCAGACACTGACCTACCAGGGTATATGCCTATCAATGGGATATCTGGGTCAAAGTATATGGATATTTTTGTATTTTCTCAGCATAATTTCAGCTTACTTTCGAGAATGGGTATATCAGTTCAAAGCTTCTTCAACAGGATATTACTGTATTCATCTTACTGAGGCCTCTTCAGCATTGACTTGTTCTATCTTCTATCATCTTTGCTAATTTGTTTGGTTAGGGGTGAAACTGCAGAGTTGTTTTCATTGCATTTCTCTCATTGGCAATGTGAGGCAATCTTTCATATGGCTGTTAATAGCATGCAATTCAAATTTGGAAAACGTTATCCTCTGACCACTGGGGAATGTCCCATGTTGTTACATATTTATGTTAGTTCCCTATATATCATAGGCCCAGAATGGTGCAGGACTCTTCCCCCAGTAGTCTCAGGCAGGCTCCCACCTGCTCAGTGCCCTCCATGTTCTTCCCTTCCCAAGTAATGTGCCCAGGTCCTTCAAGGTCCCAGTCTGATGGATGGGGATGTTCATGTACATTCTTCTGATAAGTGGGCAATCAATCCTGGTAAGATGGAGGATTGTTACATTTTTTCATTTGTCCCGCTGCAGCCACCTTGTCCTAGGGACAACCGTGTCTTCTCTTCCCTGCTTGTGTTAGCCTTCAGACCTTGGGGCAGTGCCATCTGTACTGCCACAGAATTCTGAGGGTACCTGGGCCTTGCCATCTACCCCCCTGTAGCACATTAAGGATCACCAGGTTTTGCCATTTGACTGGTTATTAACTTCTCCTGTGTTGTCTTCTACAATTAGAATAGGAGATTTTTGAGAACAGGGAGTCTTGCTTTCATTTAGCACAGTACTTAGCACATAAGTACTTAATAAGCAGCTTTCTATTCTTTCCTGGATAGCAAAATCTTACCTAAGAAACTTGAGATGAAGTTGTTTTCCCAAATGATAAGATTCCCTTCTTATCCTACCTGCAATGATTTTGTTCATAAATTTTTTTTTTTACAAATCAAAAGTATCTTTAAAAAAAAATGATGTGATTGATTCTATTCTTTGGTTCAGAACTATCCCCCCAAACCATTATGTATGAAAGGCATTTAATACTGTTCTCTAATTTCTTTATGATATGACTTTTAATCATCATGTCATATATTTATATGGCCTATGATACTGATGTAAAACCTGATTTGTCAAACTGCTTTCTGGTTTTTCTAGCAATTCTCTTCAAATAAGTCCTTTCTCAAGAAATTTAGTGTTAACTTTATCAAACACTACACTATCAAATCTGATACCTCCTGATTCTTCCTAGTCTGAACTAATTATCTACTTTCCTATTTTTAAACAATACCAATTAATTTTGATGATTACTACTCTATAATATAATTTAAGGTCTAGAAATACTACTCCCCTATATTCCTATTTTCCCCCTATTACTTCTCCTGAGATTCTAGCCTTTTCCCCCTCCAAATTAAAAGTGTTTCTGGGTAGATTAATTGCTTACTATTTTATTAATTTTGAGTTATTCTGAATGGAATTTCCCTTCCAAAATAATCATGATTTAAACAGATATGTATTAAACACCTACTGTGCTAGGTCCTGGGTGTATTGCTCAGATAAGATAAAGTATTTTCCCTCATGTACTTTACAGTACATACGGGTGGCAAATTGGGAGCTGGCTGGGAGACAGAAATAGTTAACTAGAATAAACATTAAATGAAAAAAAAAATCACTAGTGACTAGAAAAACCAGTGTGGCAAAATATCAGTACTTCCTAAGAATTTCATTTTAACAAACATATGAGAATTATCTGCATTTACTGTAATATCACATTTAAATGCTTCATTGTTTGAGGATTCTAGAAAATTTCAAGTATTTTAAAAATTCATTCACTCTACTCTTACAATTTTTTTTAAATCATTGATTTGAGATATATGTGAAGTTTGTTAAAAGGCTAAATACTAAATAGATTTTTGAATTATGACAAAAAACAATAAAGTTTTACTTTATTGGGAGGTTTAACTAGAAATACATTTAAATATGGCAACATACCTGATTCTTGCATGAGAAGGGCAGAATTGAATAGTGCCAGTTTATGATTAGGATTCATCTTCAAAGCCCGGTCAAAGTTTCGAAGGGCTTCAGTTGATTCTTTAAGTTCAATATTAACAATTGCCAAGTTGTACCAAAGATCTGCATTGCTTCTGTCAAGATCTAATGCCCTAAGATATGATTCCTTTGCTTTTAGAGGTTTGTTCATTTTTAAAAGTAATTCTCCTCTGTGGAAGAAGGAAATAAACATTTTAGTTGATATATAGTATCACATTTACCCTTGCAACTTAAAATAAGTTTTGCCAAGTTAAATTTTCATAGGTACTCACTCTCCTTTTAATTCTTCCCTCAAAAACAACTTAATCTCAATTAGAGATTATGGCAGTATCTGTATTTCTATATTTGAGATGTATTTTGCTTTGTTAGGGCATAAAGTAATTAAAACCAGAAAAAAAATGCATCTCAGCTTCTTTAAGATGTTAGCTGAATAGAGAGAAGAAAAGAAAGGGAGGAGGGAGGAAGAGAAGGATCTGCTCTGGTATTTTAAGGGAGGGCTTAACTAAGATGTCAAAGTAAATATAATTAAACATGGCAATGATTGCTGAACTAGATATGCCAAGGTTTTATCAAGGAGAAAAAAGACATCAGTGAAGATACCACATAGACAGGTGCCCAAGAATACTATGGAGAAAGATTATATAAGTGAGAATAAAAAGAGGCAGCTCAAACTGAAGCCTTTCTTGATCATCCCATGTTAATGTACACTCTCTCTCCCTCACTCTCAAACTGTCTTGTATGTTTTAATTTTTTTCTTTTCATTTACTCTGTATATACTTACATAAGTACTCATCTCCTCTTTTAGAATGTAAGATTTTTAAAAGTACGATAACTTCATTCTTTGCATTTGTATCCCCAGAGTCTAACAGTACCAGGCGCATAGTAGGTGCTTAATAAAAATGGGCATGATAACAGCACCCACCTCATAGGGTTGTTGTGAGGATCAAATAAGACAATACTTGTAATGTGCTCAGGCAAGTGCCTGGCACACTATAGGCACTTAATAAATGCTTATTCCCTTCCCTCCTAAATGGAATGACTGAATTGGATCATGGTGGAGCTGGGAAGTGATGGGATGAAGGGCTTCCTTGTCTAACCTGTTAAGGACATCTAACGAGGTGCAGAGATTTTGAGGGGTGATGAGAGATGACTTCAATAACAGTGGGGGAGACAAGATCATCTACAGAAGGAAAGTACAAGTGAGTTTGGGGTTTCAGGAGAGAGAAGTAGGTTTCTAACAGCTGCTCTGAAGAGGTGATAGATATGGAATCTATCAGGAATGAATAGGACTGCTACCTATTGGCAGTGGTCTCATTCAGGTTGGTAGCATGAATTTATAATGTACTCTATTTGGATAGCTTTGTGTCCCCCCTCCCCCCCCATCAGTGTTCAGTGATTTGAAGTAAGGGGCGGAGAAGAAAGGTGGTGGGGGTGATCCCAGGTCTGAGGATTGGCAAGCTAAGTCTAGGATAAGGAAGCAAGGTATTCAAAAGTAGGGGACAGTGAGTTGCTAAAATGATTGTGTGTGTGTGTGTGTGTGTGTGAGTAGTGTAAGTGTAAAAACACACACTATAAAATGATCTTAATATAATAGTGTTAAGAGTTTGAAGGTAATGAACCAAATCCAGAATAGGTATGACTGAGAGAAAGAACAAGAAAAGATTTAGATTCACTATAGAGATATGAGGATGAAAATGAAAATTAGGTTCAGACAGAGTGAGATAGTGGGAAAGGTAGAAGGTATAAGGGGAAAACATTCTAAACTCTAATTTGGGATGCCAGAAACACTTCTCTTCCAAAATTTGGCAGTATAGGAACTCTAAGGTTTGATGAACATGAGGGTAGGTACTAAAAGCTTTAATAAGTCTCAAAATTTGCAAGAAAAAAAAAGGAACTTATTAAGTCAATTATTTCCTACATATGTTGCAAAAAGGTTATTGGGGGGAGGTGAGAAGCAGAGAATTAGGAGGCACACACAGTTAATCTGTAATTAAGGAAATACCTATGAGATATATCTTAATACATTTCTGTTTTTTTTCTCAACTGTAGATTACTGGGGAAAAAAATAACCCTTCTAATTCTGCCAAAATGATTTTTAAAGACAAAATAGACAATCTTTTATAACAATAGTATGAAATTAAAGCAGTACCTGCTAATATAGGCCTGTTTGAAATCTGGTCTCATGCTAATTGCCTGACGATACAACTGATCTGCTTCTTCAAGTCGAGATTCATTTGCACGAATCAAGTTAGCAAGATTGATATAAACATTTAAATGATTGGGAGCAATTCGTGCAGCATATTTTTTACCTGGAATGATCTGGTTAAAAGAAAAAATGCTTTTATGATTTATACTACTAAGGCAAAATTCCAAGTCAGAGACAAAGCATTCATATCAGGTGACTAAATTAAAAGCCACATATAGAATATGCACTCAAGATAATTTTAATAATAAGATGACATTACTACAACACAAAATCAATTTAAAAATAGAAAACAACATGATCTATGGAGCTATGATCTTCGTATGGACTTATCCTCCAACAACGTATATTTTGATCCATTCATGCCTGTCTATGTCTCCCCATGAATTTGTCACAGGGTTTGTCTTCCTTGTACCTTCCCTTCCCTCCTTTGAAAACAGAAAGTGAAGAGATGGAGTGTTTGGTTCAATTATAATCTGTCGGAGGCTGTAGTATTCTGTGACTCAAAGTTATATAGCAGAATACTGATATAAGACTGGATTCATTTGAAGAAGTTTGGGATTATTAAAGATGCTCTGAAATTTTCCAAAGGCAATCCAACCTATTTTGTTTAATCCTGGGCCCAATATGTTCATCTGTAATTTTATGGATAGATTTTACAGGTTCTCTATCCAACTGTTGTCATAATCTGGGGAATCTTCATTACCTGCTGGGTTTTTCATGGGTGGCTGGTCAGGGCAAATTCATTTGGATGATTATAGATCAGTGTTCTGTGCCTTTATGCAACATGCAAAAATATCAGCAAGAAACAGTCTAATGGTAATGAAATTTGAACATGAAAATCCCTTTGTGTTGGCAAAGGTAGTAGGTACTTAGCACTTAGTAATTGATCATGCCTCTGTTGGGGAAACAGAAGGTATGAACTCCTGTTTCCTGTTCCTGACATAACAGGAAGGGGTTGGCTGAACTAGGAAGCTAATGCTGTACTAAATACTGTAATAAGAAAAGCCCCAGAGAGGCACAGTCAGAATTTCTTGGGACCAGCATCTGATGGCAGAGCAGCTACAGAAGAGAGAATGAAGAACTGAGCCAAATTCCTGAGAACGTGTGGTGGTAGAGCTTTTTCTGAACAGGAGCCCAGGAGCCTGGAGCCAAGGTGACTGAGGAAGCATGATGACTGGGATGCTGAGACTTTGTGGCTTGGTTGAGCCTTGAATTCCCTGGAGCAGAAATTGTGAAGGATCTGACATGGACCAGACACTGTGGACTTCAGTGTACAGCAGGACCTACCCAGAGAGCTGGACGAGGAACTGGGAGCTGCTGCCACTGAGCCCAGGTGACAGTCTGGTGAATCCAAGTAGAATCTGAGACCATTGAAGGGAATCCAGGGAATCTGAGAACCATTGTAGTTTACTAGTGACCTAGGAGTGGAGGGTTTTGTGTATGATGCTTAGTAATTGACTGATGAATAAGTGACTGATTGAGTTAATCAAGACTTTGCCCCAAAAGTGTAAGACTTTGCTGAATAAGTGACTGATTGAGTTAACTTAACAGTGCCCTATGAGTGGAAGACTTTGACTATTGTACTTTGAGACTATATTGTGATACTGATTGAGTTAACTTAAGACTTTGCCCCATGAGTGGAAGACTTTGACTATTGTACTTTGAGATGATTGTTCTTTGTTCTAAATATTGTGACCACTTTGGTGAAAACTATGTGTCCATTTTAATGATAAGCTGTTGTGAATATAAGCTGTAATATTGTGAATGCTGTACCTTGATTTTATGTGAATGTTTTGCTTTGATTTGTTATGGAATAGTGTTCACTATGCCATGCAATCAGAACCTTAAAAGCGGTTCACAGTAGCATTCTTCTGGAAAGCTTCTGTGCATGGCATTACAAACAGGACTATCTAGCAAGTCTCAACAATTATGAAGAATCCCTCATTAACTTAGATTTCACACAAAATCTCCTCCATAGCAGGCATGCATGTCTCTCTGCTTTTTATGCCTCATGGTTAGAATGTCACTGAGAAAACTATCTTCTTTTTATTTTAAAATAAAATCTTATTATCTTTTGTTTTTATGTTAATTATATTTCCTTATATATCCTTCCTCCTAGCCCCTCAGAGACAGCCATTCCTTATAACAAAGAACAACAACAAAATTCAAGTATGCTGAACAGCACAGAGAGCAGTCTGGCTGAACTGCAGAGTATGGGAAAAAGCACAATCTATAATAAAGCTTGAAAGACAGGTTGAGGACAGGCTGTGATAAAACTGTAAAAGCTAAAGAGAGGTTAAAAATTTTTTTTTTCATTTTTTCTCTAGAGGCAAGAGGAAGCCTGCAAGTTTTATGAATATGAGTATGAAATGAACAAATCTGCACTAAGTAAAATCACTGGCAATAGTATTAAAGATGAAGGCGAGAGAACTTTGATTTGAAGCAGAAAGACTAGTAAGGAAGCCAGTGTTTTTCTCTCTCTCCTTCAGATATGATTTGATTCCTCAATGCCTTTGTAACTGTGATATGATACCTCCAGCAAGGATCTACTCTATATACAATGGTTCAATCCTGCTGCTTTTCTCATTTGTGGTATCATAATTTCTACATTCTCTGTGAGCACATCTGGGAGTCTATGAATCCAAGCATGTTAGTTCTTCTGTCTTTGATGATGCAAAAACTCGGTTCTCTTATTTTCATCCTTATATGCCATTAATATGGACATATAAAATCTTAAATAGGGTCTCTTGCCTAGTACGCTTTATATTCTGCTTTGAAGAAGCAGGCTGTTTCCATGCCAATACTCATTTTGTTTTTGTCCCTTATCCTTGAAAAGATCCCCCGGTTGCCACTTTCATGCCCAACAGTTAATGTTGTGTCCACCATTATAGGCTAGTATAAACTTTCTTCCACTTCACTCTCACCCAATTCTTCTCATTCCTGTTTGCTATAAGGGAAAGCGTAGGAGACTGAGTAGGAATGTTATTGGATGGGAGCAGTTTCAATGACTAGAGTAGAAATGAAATGGAAAATGGTAAAGGAGTAATGAGGTGATGAGGCAAGGGATGTAGACTGTTTTTTCATGAATGATGTCCTATATGTGCTGTCTCCCGCAATTTAGAATGTGAACTTCTTGGGAAGAAAATGTCTTACTTTTTTATTTGTATTTGTTGCACTTAACATCATTATCGTTCTTTATAAGATTTTAATTATTTTATTTTTCGTTGGTGTAGAAAGTTTATTATTTTATTTTTCCCCAATTACATGTAAAAACAATCTTTAACACTGATTTTTAAAATTTTAAGTTCCAAATTCCCTCCCTCCACACCCCCCTCATTGAGAAGGCAAACAATTTTGATATAGATTGTGTATGTATAGTCATGCAAAACATTTCCATATTATTCAGGGTATAAAAGAAAACAACCACCCCCCCCCGCCCTCCAAAACCCCCAAATCCAAAAAGGTATGCTTTGTTCTGTATTCTGACACCATCAGTTCTTTCTCTGGGGTTGGATGGTATTTTTTTATCTTTAAAAGATTTTATAAATTAACTTATTGTTATACTAAACTGGTGATGCCTTTAGCAGACATCTTTCTTTACTTGGCAAGTAGGTATTTCCTGACTAAGAACTTTTACAGTTCTTTTATTCTCCTTTTTATGATAACTGTTATAGTAACATAAATGTATCAGATAAACTGTTATCAATATATCAGATAACCTTCTGTACAAAATGTTTACAGCCTATGTTCTTCCACTAATATCCCATTTTTTGTTACTAAAACTTGTTTGAATAGGCCAGGGTTGACTAATTTTAATTGTTTAAAATTTTCACAATTTTTTCTTTCTTCTAGCTTTCTATTAATTCTGATCCTTTGTCTAATAAACTGGTATTGATTTTGACCTAACAAGTTTATGTGACTGTATAAACAGCTGATTCAGGTACTACAGACACCTACATCAGTAATGAGTAGCTTCCTGTCTTTATGATAGCCTGGAGGATGTTCCTGGCAAGAGTCTACTTTCTAAGCATTAGACCAAGTAAGTCAGTTTTATCTTTTTAGTGATGTTAATTGATGCTTCCTATATCCAGCAACTTATGATTCTTTTTTTTTTTTTTTAAAGCAATCGGGGTTAAGTAACTTGCTCAAGGTTACACTGCCAGGTGTTTCTGGGTGGGTGCTAAGTGTGTGAGCCCGGGATTCGATCTCCAGGTCTTCTCAACACTGGAGCCGGTGCTCTTACTCGCTGTGCTACCTGGCTGCCCCTATGATTCTTTTCTTGATGAGTATTGGTGGGAAGTTTATGAAGTACAAAGTCCCTGGTGTCTTTCATTTCTTATTCCTAATACAGTTTTTGTACTTTTTTTCTTCTGTTGTCACCTTTTCTCACCTTTGCATTAAGAAATCCATTGGGGTGGCTAGGTGGAGCAGTGAATAGAGCACCGGCCCTTAAGTCAGGAGGACCTGAGTTCAAATCTGGCTTCAGACACTTACCACTTACTTAACCCTGTGACCTTGGGCAAGTCGCTTAACCCCAACTGCCCTCCAAAAAACAAAAACAAAAAAAGAGAAATCCATCAAGTATTATAAGGTATTCTGATTTAGTCTGAATTATGAGGTTACTCATGTAGAATTTCTCTTTTGCAACTGATACTAGTGATAATTTTCATGGTGGATTCTCAAAAGCTACACCAGTGCAGCACAAACTCTGGAAGGTTCTACCATTCTGCTTTCAAGGATAGTTTTAGCAAAAGAATGAGTATTCTTTTCAAGGACCAGCCTAGCTAAGTGCAGAGAAGCCCAAGACTGCCCCATTTTCTGTTAGTTTGCCACCAGAGAATTTCTCAACATATCACCATTCTAATGATCAGTCAGTTTTGGCAAAATCTTTGAGAGTTTGGGCTCCACTGGTCTAACTTGAGAACTTAGTTCCTTAGTATATGCTGGAAAGAATAAACAATCAATTTTATGGTAATCACAGATAAGAAGTATATTGTTCTGCCAAGGACTGAGTTCTTTACACAAACGAACATCTTTTGAAATTCATACATAGCCTAATTCCACTATTCAAGCAAGTTCTTTTTTTTAGTTAACTTGTTATAAAAATTATTCATGGATGGGATAAACTGAAATGACTTAATTCTGAATGACAGTAGCAATGACAGACCAATATAATTGGTCTAGAGTAGATGAGTAATAATGACAACTGAATTATTCTGATTAACTGAGAATTCTTATATCCTATCTATATACTGATTACTAGCCTTCAATTTAAACAAAATTGAATAAACTATATATAATATGTTAAGTATATGTAATCTAATCATAGAATTATAGTATATAAAAAGGAACTTAGCATGTAGTCTGTCATTTTACAGAAAAGGAAACTGACTCGGACAAGATTAAACATTGTTAGTGACAATGCCAGAGCACAAATTGACTCCCGGTGTTGCACTTTATTTACTTATTTTTGCTTTTTGGAAGGGGGAAGGCAGGGCAATTGGGGTTAAGTGACTTGCCCGAGGTCACATGGCTAGTAAGTGTTGAGTGTCTGAGGCCGGATTTGAACTCAGGTTCTTCTGATTCCAGGGTCAGTGCTCTATTCACTGTGCCACCTAGCCATCCCCTGTGTCTACTTTATAATGGTGCTGCTTCTAATCATAAAGATGAATATTAATGACAATTTTATGGTAATGTAGATGGAAAAATCTGTACTTGCCCTCTAGAAAGTTGTTTTTCTGAATAAATCTCTTATATAGTAAGACGGTTTATTATTTATCTCTCCTAACAATGAAATGAATTACAGGAAATACATTGTGGATATCTGAGGCCTCATTGTTTGGTTTTTGAACAAATGGGAGTTTAGAAATTAGTGTACATTAAAAAAAACACCTTTTCTTACAGAATTAACAAATATTGGCTTATTAAAATATATACAAAAATATCACTTTAATAAAATTAGTTAGGAAACAAAATTTATTAACAGATTGTAAAAATATTAATAACATGAGTCACATAGTGAGTTACTCATTAAAACATTAATACAGGGTGTCCCAAAAATCTTCATGTAGTTTTATGTTATTAAAGTTTAAAACTACAGTTAGACTTAGGGATACCCTGTACTTTTAAGTCCAAATTGGTTAGAAATGATAGCTTTCTGTGGAATATTTCTATTTTTACTGGGTTGTAGATGCAAGAAAAAGAAAGCTGAAAAATAGACAACTTTTTGTTCTATATTATCATTTAACAAGAGTAAGTTTAAAATGTAATATTACTTACTTGTGGCATCAGTGATTTAGCAATCATGTAAGATTCCTCGGCTTCTTTGGTTCTATTTAAATTTTTATAAGTTCTTCCTACATTCATGTGGGCCCCAATATCATCTAAAATAAAACATTTGATATACTACTTCATATACAAGTATCTCATGAACAGTACTGATTATTTATATATATATGTAGATATACATAGACAGACTAATAAGACAAAACTATATAGACATATATTAATAAACAAAAACATGTATTGCTCTAAGAACTTCACCATGTTATATATAACAGGTAATACAGTTCCTCCTGTAGGGAAAGGGGTGAGGCAATGATGTCTGCACCACTGTTTGCACTCATTTTACTCCAATTTGTATAATGGTTATTTTATCTCTCTTATGAAGCTGTAACCTCCTTGAGGGCAGGGACCATGTATCTTATTTATTTTCATGTTTTCCCCAGGACCTAGTAGCACTTTGGGGGAAAAAGTCTTCCTGTACCAATAGTTAAGATCTGGGATATAGTGAGAGGAACAGCATTTTACCTAGCCTCAAGCTTTCTGTGCATCCTAAAAGAACTCTTCTAGTACATAAAACTAAGCCTTTTTGTGATTCCTTTTTATCCTCTTTTCCCTTCCTCAGTCTGTTATGACCCAAGGTTCTAGTCAGCTTTAACTGAACAAAGGGGGAACAGAAGAATAGGGAGAGTAAGACAGGCATCTATAAAAACTCAAAAAAATTTTTTGAGGTTACTGTAATGTAATGCCAAGGAAAGGCAACTTCCCAGGTTCAAAATACCAGCATAGGTGCTCTCTATTTTATTCAGTAACAAACCCAGAACAGAGAAGATCAAAACATGACATCATTCAAAATACAGCATTTACTAAGTGTGATTAAATAATCTCCAAGGCCTACCCCACCCCAGGACTTTCCAATCATTCAATCAATTACAAAGTCTCTGTTCCAAATACTTCTCCACCCCTAGGCTATACCTTAATTAAGTCCACCACAAAGCCCCTCTTCTCAAATGGAGATTAGTTTCCAAACATAAGTAAAATACATTCATTTGCTCAACCATAGAACACAAAAAGGTCAAAAGTTCCCCACCCCTGGATCACAATTGAATCTACCCCAGAGTTATATCAAGTTTAAACACAGCACTTAATACCCAAATGGAGGTCTTTTCTTCATCTTGACACGAGGCAAGTTCTCAGCAATCTTAGTTCCTGGAGAGACAAGGCTTAGCAAGGCCATAAGATACATTGCCAGTCCCTTCATGAATTTATCCTCTGTCTGTAGAACAGCCCTAGAACCCCTGAACACATTAGCAAAGCCCTCTCCCAGGATTTCTGTAAACATACAACAAGAAAATCCTTCTTCAGGGCTTCTGAACCAACAGAAAGGCTCCCAGACCCCTGCAACAACAGCACTGTCCTTCACCAGTGGACAGTATTCATTCTGTCTGCCGGACAGTCTCCAGACCCCTGCAACAACAGTACTGTCCCTCACCAGTGGACAGTATTCACTCTCAGTACTGTCCCTCACCAGTGGACAGTATTCACTCTCTGTCTGCAGGACAGTCTCAGGCCTTCTTAACCAAATGCCAGGTTCCAGGACTTCTTCAACAGGACAGTCTTTCACCAGTGGACAAATCTGGCAAAATAACATCAAAACAGACAGACAAAGTACCAGCAAAACAGCCATGTCTCCTCAGTCCTTGGCAGCTCAGGGGGCAGGTCTCAAAAGTCCAGGGCAATTCAAAGCGGCCACCAGCAATCCTCTTGGTCTCTCTCTCTCTCCACGAGGTGCTGCTTCCAAAAAAAGAACTTCCGCCTCTCTCTAGTGTCTCTCCAAATCTACGTCACCAGCTCCTCCCAGTCAGGACTTTCTTTTCACATCAAAAAGTCCATCCCACAGGTGGGATTAACAAGCTCTGAGTTTTAATACAATCAATTTGAAAACCAAGCCCAATACAGCGGAATCTCCACATTCCATTACTATCACAGTTACTTCCTCAGTTTTAAGGGTTCTCAGAAATTATCTAGTTCAGAAGGTTCTTCTAGAACATTTATGATAAACATGACCATCTACCCCTGCTTGAACATTAATGGTGACAATGACTTCACTACCTCAAAAGGCAGCTGATTTACTCGAACATTCTTCATATTAAGCCAAAATGTTCAGAATAAACATTCCTTGTTCCATTTACAGTTTTTCACATAATACAGTTTATTACTTCTGCCTTGCAGACTATATATTCTGTTTTCATAATTCTTGTTTCTCTTCGAAACCATTCAGAAACATCCTGCTGTGGTTCTAAACACTCTTGGGAATCCACAAGGTATTCTCCCTTATCAAGTGTTGATTTATTTTGCTTTGTACTGCAATATGTATTCAGATATCTGCTCTCGTTTAGCTGATCTATCAGAAGGCCATATTTCTTTCTGTAATTATTATCTTCCATGTTGATAGTTCATCTGTTTATGCTCAAGGTCTTTTACAGAGTTTTCTTATTCCTGAGGTCTTTGGTGATTTCAGTCTCTTTTCCTCATACTCCCCTACTGCTCACTTTCAGACTCTCCTTCTGACTGCAATGTCCTGGTGGAGTTGGATTTCCATTTCAGCAGTGCCTCATGTGACTTTTGGAAGAGGTACAAGCTGGTTCAGGCATTTGGTCTGACAGGCATACACACTGGTATTCTGGCCCATTTTCTTCTATGTTTGGAGAAAATGTCAAATTTTCCATCTTGTTGGTTGCATAACCTGGAACTTTTCATACAATTCAAACTCATTTCCTTCTATTCTTCTCTGGACCCAATTTCAGTTTGACAATGTCCAAATAATTAAATGGAGCATCTTGGTCTGAGTATAAAACTCGCAAAGTGCTTTAACCAGCATACAGAAGAGAGAGATACTCACGGCTCTTATCTTAGAAACATTTCTACTAATGCAGGCTAAAGTCATATTAACATTCTTTTTGTCGGTTACATCACAAAATTGGTTCACAATAAACCTAGCAATTAATTTAATTTAAAAATACAAAGAATCCTTTGTATTTTTAATATGAACTCATATGACATGTTAACAGTATCATATCCATAGCATTCTTCTCATCTGTCTAGAATATCATCAAAAAATGAAATAGCCTGGCTTGTCTGACTTATTATTAATGAATGGATATTGACTCCTAATGATCACTACTTCCTTTTCAAGTGGCTCATAACATATTTATTTATTCATCTGTTCTATTATTTTTTCCATGAATTTACATTGATTACCAGTGTATCATATACGGAACCATATTCTTTTCTTTTTTTTTTTAATCTTTTTGGAGGGGGAAAGGCAGGGCAGTTGGGGTTAAGTGACTTGCCCAAGGTCACACGGCTAGTAAGTGTTAAGTGCCTGAGGCTGCATTTGAATTCAGGTCCTCCTGACTCCAGGGCCCCGCTCTAATCACTGAGCCAGCTAGCTGTCCCTTCTTTGCTTTTCATGAAAATCAGGTGAACATTTACCTTTTCTAATCTGCTCTTCCCTCTCCAGGTTTCTGTCAAGACCAGCAATTTAGCAAAAATGCCAAAATCATTAAAATTATATATCATAAAAATAATCTCTTAACACTGTACCATCTGTCTTAAGACATTAGGCTTATTCCTTCCTTTTTTACTTTCCTGCTCCAAACAAATCTTTTTTGTTTTCTTTAGCGTTATTCTGGAAACCTCTATTCAAACATGGATTTTTAGCTTGTAAAATTGTTACAAGTCTGTGCTCATCCCTTTGAACTCTTTCTTGGTTATGTGCTTCTAGTTCTAATTTTTATATGTTTCTTCTAAAATCTGAGCTTTCTGGAGAGCTCCCTATCAAGCAACATCATAGAATGTTGCAACCAGGAGGGATTTAACTTTAATTTTAAAATTTTTTATTGATTTGTCTTTCATCATGTTCATTTACTAACCTACTGTATCTTACCTAGAGAGTTGCCCTTATAATGAGAATTAAAAAAGAAAATAAAAAACAGTGAAATGAAACCAACCTCCTATCTCTTCTTCAGAGACATGCCATTATGTAACATTAATTTTCATTTTGGTGATTCTTCTATTTACACTGTTGGAGTCACTGTGAATACTGTTTTCCTAGTCCTGCTTATTTCACTTTGAATCAGATCATATTAATCTAGCAGGAGTTTTAAAGATCAATTTGCCTGAAAGGCAGGGTGCTATCAAGCTAGTCCAGGAATCAGAAAGATTTAGGTTCAAATTTCTCTCTTACATATATAGTTCACATACTGGATATGTGAACTAGAGGAAGTTAATTAATCTCTTAGGGCCCCAAACAATTTTTATAACCATAAAATGCAAAGCAGCCAATCTGCATTAGAAGGGAATTTCTTCACTAGGAACTATACCAAGGAAATCATAGGCCCACTGAAAAGGGAAAAAAAAAAAGCAAAAGATTATCTAGTTTAACTCTACCATTGAAAAGATGAGAAAACTGAATCACAAAGGGATTTAAGGGACTTGCCCAAGATCTCACAGATGGTAAGCAACAGTGGTAAGATGAGTCTTACCTTTCATGTCCTTAAGGTAAAGCTATTTTCATTCCATAACACATTGCTACTACTGGCTGACCACAGCACTGGACAGTCCAGGATTACAATTAAGACTACAATAAAGCACTGGATGGAGTAGGATCTTTCCTGAAGGAAAGCTCAGATATGACTTAAAACAAAGCTCTTATTCTTCCTTCAAATATCATCAAACTAAAAAAAAAAATAAACTATTAAAAATCACTTAAGAGTTATATTGACTTAATATATACTACTTACCTGGTTGAACATGTGTTGCCTGTAGGAAGTATTTTAAGGCTCTCTCAAAATTCTTTTCATTTTCCAAAGCATGACCCACATTATTCCACAGTTTAGCATTATTTTTATTTACCTTAAATATACAAAGCACATGAAAATATGACATAAATATAAGATGTTGTAATATTAGTGGGATGTAAGATCTTCTCTGCTCATTAATAGGCCTCACATGGAGCCCATTAAGGGAAGCTTGCTAAGGGGAGGCCGGCTCTATGAAGGCTTTCACACCTTTTGCTAATTTCTAATTAGGTACTGAGTCACCAGGGCTGTGTTGCCTTCTGGCTTTGAGAAGTGTGTATACTGAGTTGGTATTTTGCTTGGTGGGGGTGCTCGCTTATGAGAAGGATCTTGTGATTCCCTGGTCCAGATTCTGAGTGGCTGTATGTTCAGAGCTCCCCTGATTGCTCAGATGTAAAGGTTCTCTCTATCAAGGGATGTATGGAAAGTGTATAGTTGATTCAAGCAGTCAGAACTCTGTTGGTCTTTACTTCTCTGATTATATTTTCTCTGTAGTTCAGGGTGTTGACTTTTTCCCTGAACTAGTGAATGTAATTAAAAAAGATTGTTGACCCCTTAAACAGCTATCATTTCTGGTAAAACAGATCTAAGAACTTGTGCTAGCAGCCATTCTGGGTATGCCAGTGTGGTCGCCTCTACAGATGTCCAGTATAAATAGCTATTTTTAATTTTAACTTATTCCTACTATTATAACTAACTTATATTTATATAGCATTTTAAGGTTTACATAGTGCTACCCTCAAAATAATACTGATATTTGTAGGTAGTATAAATATTACTATTTCCATTTTACAAATGAGGAAATAGAGGCTCTGAGGAGTTAAGTGATCTGCTATGGTTACATAATTATTAAGTAATGAAAGATGATATTTGAATATCAACTCCACTGTTCTTTCAACTACTCTATGAGGTACAATATACTTTAAGGCATTAAATATTCTGAGTAGAAAACATATTAGAATGCAAAAGTTGCACTGTTTTTTAAAATATAGGAATGTTTAGAATACATGAGATCACTTTTTAATATGTAGACTATGAAATGCTGCAGTATCAACCATGAAAACTGGGTTAGTGGAACTTTGTGGCTGGGAATTAACTACTTTCTCTCCTACCAGGGGATTCAGCTATATGAAAATAGTAATTATAGTTAATTCCCATTTTACATTTGTGACGGTGTATCCCTAACAGCACTGTGTTCTTAACATTAAAGAAAAACACACTTTTAGGAGCTTTATGACCTAACATAGAATCATGAATAACAAACAGTAACCACATCGATATCCACAAATATCACTAGAACCAGAAGACTGACTCTAGTTGGATGTATTCTCTACAGAAAACTTATACAAAGACATAGACAAGAATTTTATAGAATGACAGAGAATAGATGTATTGTGACCTGTACTAGTAAGAGGACTTGTACCCTTACGTACATGAAGCCTTTCTAATTTAAAATTAGCTGAATTCAGAGGGACAATAAACATGAGCAATAAGTCTTTATTAGGTAGGAAGAAAATTTCCATTTTAACAATCTTCCCTATTCAAACAAACCACAAAATACTTAACAGATGAGTATCTAAGTCTTTAAACTGATCATCCTTACAACATTACCATTACTGTGTACAATGTTCTCCTGGTTCTGCTCACTTCACTTTATGTGAGTTCATATTAGTCCTCCCAAGTTTTTCTGAAATCATCCCCCTTGTCTTTTCTTATAGCACAGTAATATTCCATCACAATCATGCACCACAACTTGTTCAGCCATTCCTCAATCAATAAGTTTCCCCCTGATTTCCAATTCTTTGCCACCACAAAAGATAAATAAACAAAGCTGTTATATTATTTTTGGGGGGATACAAATATAGTAGTGGTATTGCTGGATCTAATGATATATACAGTTTTATAGCAGCAAATCCAAACTGTTTTCCAGAATGGTTGGAGTAATTTACAACTCCACCAACAGTACATTAGTGTCCCCCTTTTTCCACATCTTCTCCAGCATTTGCCATTTCCCTTTTCTGTCATGTTAGCCAAATTGACAATCTGAAGTGGTATCTCAGAGTTGTTTTAATTGGAATTTCTCTAGTCAATAGTAATTTGGAACATTCTTTTAATAACTTTTATTTCTTCTTCTGAAAACTACCTGGTCATATTCTCTGACCATTTATCAACCGGGGAACATCTCTTATTTTTATAAATTTGGATCCGTTCCCTAGATATCTGAGAAATGAGCCTTTATGAAATTTGTAATTCTGCCAGCTTCCCATCTTCCTTCTAATTTTGATGGCATTAGTTTTGTTTGTGCAAAAATTCTTACATTTTAGGTAATCAAAAACAGGTATTTTACTTCTGATGGCGTTCTCTATATCTTCTCTGGTCATAAACTCTTCCCTTATCTGACAGGTATTTTTTTTTTTTGCTCCCCTAATTTGTTATCATCCTTTTTTAGCCAAATTCCTTAACCATTTTGACCTCTTGGCAACTAGAGTAAGATACTGATCTATACCTAGTTTCTGCCAAACTCCTTTCTAGTTTTTCCAGCAATTTTTGTCAAATAATGAGTTCTTACTCCCAAAGCTTGGATCTTTAGGTTTATCAAAAACTAGATTACTATATTCACAACTATATATTGTTTACCTAGTCTATTTTACTGATTCACCACTCTCTTTCTTAGCCAGTACCAGACTGCTTGATGATTACCACTTTGTAATATAGTTTGAAATCTAGAACTGCTAGGCTACCTTCCTTCACATTTTTCATCAATTCCCTTGATATTCCTGACCTTTTGTTCTTTCAGATATATTATTTTTTTATAACTGCATAAAATAATTCTTTAGTAGTTTATTGGTATGGCACTGAATAAGTAAGTTAAATTAAGTAGAATTATTACTTTTATTGTATTGGCTCTGCCTACCTATAAGCAATTAATATTTCTCCAGTTGTTTTTGTGTGAAAAGTGTCCTGTAACTGTATTCATTTACTCCCCGGGTTTTTCTTGGCAGGTAAGACTACCATGTATTTTAAATTGTTTGCAGTTATTTCAAATGGAATTTCTCTTTCTATCCCTTCCTGCTGAGTTTTGTTGGCAGTATACAGAAGTGCTAATGATTTATGTGGGTTTATTTTATATCCTGCAGCTTTGGCAAAGTTGTCAGTTATTTCAATTAGTCTTTTAGCTGATTCTCTAGGGTTCTGTAAGTATATTATCATATCTGCAATGAGTGACATTTTTGCTTCCTCACTGCCTACTTTTATCCCTTTATCTTTTTCTTATCTTATTGCCATAGCTACCATTTCTAGCATAGTACTGAAGAAGAGCAGTGACAATGGACAATCTTGCTTCACTCTTTTTTTTTTTTTTTTTGCTTTTTGGAAAGCAATTGGGTTTAAGCAACTTGCCCAAGGTCACACGGCTAGATTTTGTTTGTTTGTTTGTTTGTTTGGGTGTGTGTGTGTGTGTGTGTGTTAAGTATCTGAGGCCAGATCCGAACTCAGGTCCTCCTGACTCCAGGGCCAGCACTCTACTCACTGTGCCACCTAGCCGCGTCCCCTTTTTGCTTCACTCTTGATCTAACTGGGTTTCAAGTTTATTCCCATTACAGATAATGTTTGCTATTGGTTTTAGGTTCATACTGTTCATTCCAATTAAGGCTCCATTGATTCCTATGCTTTAAGTGTGTTTTTTAAATAAATATGAATGAGTGTTGTAATTTGTCAAAATCATTTTCTGTATCTTTTGAGATACAAATGATTTTTGTAGTTTTTGTTACTGATATGGTAATACATAGTGACAGTTTCCCCAATACTGAGCCAGTCCTACATGTTTGGTAGAAAAGTGTAATAGCTCCCCAGTGGCAGTCTTTCTCAACTTAATCCATTCTAGATTTTGCCACCGATTACTCTTCTTAAATGTAGCTCTGATTACATCACCTTTTTTCAGTAATTTTTTATGGGTTCTTATTGCTTAGTAATAGGGAAGAAGCATGATGTAATAACAAGAGCAATGGATTTTGGATGAGAAACCTTGAGTTTGAGTCTTGGCTCTGCCATTTAGATGTGTGATGCTGGACAAGTCACTTAATTGCCTCATTTATAATAGCATTCATACTACTTAATGACTCACAGCAGTTGTGAAGAAAACACTTTATACAGCGCAAAAAAAATGAGTGACTGTCACTAAGCCCCAAATTCCTTACTTAGCTTGTTTCAAGGTCTTTCCCATCATCTAGGTCCGACCTACCTTTCCAGCTTAACCTCACATAACTCTCTTGACCTTACAACATTGTAGCCATTCCCTGAACACCTTATACTTTTCTGCCTCTTCAATCTTTTTAACATGCCATTCCTTTCACTTGAAAAGTCCTACCCCCATCTCCACCTGCTCAAATCCTACTGATCCTTCAAAGGATATGGAAAATACTTTGTCATTCCCTGATCCCCGTCCCTTTCCAATTGAGGTGTCCTTTTCCTCTTTTTGAAGGTCTATAGTACTCTGTGGAAGCCATCTCCAGTTGTCCTGATCTATATTTTGCCACTGGACCCAGATGGCTCAGGAGGAGAAAGTGAGGCTGCTGACTTTGCAACAGCCCTGCCTCACTTAAATCCAATTTACTTGCAGGTCTTAACATCACTTCCTGATGCCATGGTCCTTTTTGAGAATGAAGGACAAACAACTGTAGTACTTTATTTTGTCTTATTTTATACATATTTGTATATATATTATGTTTCCTACTTCCTTGTTCTGTAAATGTAGAATGAATGAAAAGAATATCCAAAGCAGCATTCCCCAGGCCACAAAAAAAGTCTTCATCACCAATTCATCTGTTTTATGTCATGTCTCTGGTTCAATAAAATCATAGAATCTTGAAGTTGGAAGGGATCTCATAGGTCTAATCCACTTACTTAAACAGGATAGGTCAAGGTTAATCTTTTTTAATAATCACTTTTTAATAATCACATCCCTAAGTGCTTATAAACCACAAAAATTCCCCAATCCTCCTGCTCTCTTTTCCTTTTTAAGAGAAGATATAAGATGTATACAAATAATTACAAAAAGAGAAAGATGAATTAAGCAGGAACCAAGAAATACATAGTGCTGGTGAGTTTCATATGGGATTATCCAAAATCCTCTTACTCTGGAAACTCCAGAACACAGAAAAAATTTTTTAATATGAAAAGACCTGATAAGACTAATCAATACTTTGCTTGAATGTCTTACTAAACTGTAATATAAATGAAAAGCACAGTATTTGTGTTTAAATCTTTTATTTCTAACTGCTAAATGAATGTTTCCCATTGAAAGGAATTCCAGATATCATTAACTGGGGATAATGGAAGGGGGGAGCCCTGAAATCATTCTATGGTTATTTATAAAGTATACCTACTTGAGATAGTCCTGGTTCATGACTTCCTTCAATCAGAGAATGCCTGGATTCCTTATGAATAGCTAGTCTGAATCTGGCCCCCCGACAAGCATAAGAGGTTCATTGTAGAGACCCGATATGGGTAGAGGACCCTTTGTTAATGGCTTCCTCCTCCACAATGGACTACTAAAATAGCCTCGGAACCTTTGCTATCTCCTTCTGATTCCAATATACCTTCCACCCAGAAGAGAAAATAATCCCCCTAATATAGAGGTCTGATTATGTCATGTTGAAAATCTGCAAAGCACTCTATGGTTTAAGCTCTCAATTTGGAGTACAGGGCTTTCCACAATGTCGCTAACCTACCTTCCCAGAGGTATTTCAAAGTGCTACCTGTTATGTCTCACTTTTCTAGCCAATCTAAATTAAACACAGTCTTCCAATTTTGTCTAATCTCATATATGAGCATTTTTTTCGTGCCTCTGTAAAAATCCCTGTCTTTCATCAAGGCTGAGATGAGGAACTACCTCCACTAATGAAGTCTTGCACAATTAAACTTCTACCTGTTAGCTGAAAGCAAGCTTGCCCATATCGCATTCTTTTCATTACTGTTGAGCTGGACATATACAACTTCTTGTGATCCCATTTGGGGTTTTCTTGGCAAAGATATGGAGTGGCTTGCCATCTTCTTCTCCAGATAATTTTACATATGAGGAACTGAGGGAAATGGGGGTAAGTGACTTGCCTAGGGTCACACAGCTAGTGTATGAGGTTGATTTGAACTCATGAAGAGGAGTCTTCCTGACTTTAGGTTTAGTACTCTATCCACTGTGCTACTGACCTGTCCCATATCTACTTTGCAGCAAATTATTTCCCCATTCAGACTGTAAGATCCTTGAGGATAAAGATGATATATTTTATCCTTCACATTACAGGTTTATCACTTATGTTTCCTGAACTGAATTCTGGGTCAGGGAGCCTGCCATGCCCTAACAAAGGACTCATGACTATCAATCTTGGCCTTCATTCTCTTCCTAGATCCCCTCTTCTTATTCTTGACACAGTTTACATTCTTTTCCTATCTCCTTTAATGTCTTCCTAATCAATCACCCTCTATCTCCTTTTCATTTAGCAGTTAGAAATAAAGATTTAAACACAAATGCTGTGCTTTTCAAATGTAATATATAAATATATTACAGTGTAGTAAGACATTTAAGCAAAGTATTAATGAGTCTCATGAAGTCCTTTCATCAACCATTAAGATCCTCAGATTCATATTTTATGATTTTTAAACATTTTGATGTTTTTTTAGTTAATATTTAACAATGTCTTGTGTACCAGGAAAAGACATCTAATCCCTAAATCCACAGGTATGGTCAGTTTGGTTCACCCAATAGTAAAGACCTAAAGCTCATGTTCAGAATAACATGACAGCCTAGGGAAAGCAGAAGGGTAAGATGGGATAAGGTACTGGCCAGGATAATAAAGGCTATTGTCCTCATAATACAGGTGGTGCAGAGTCTTATTTACAACAATTATAGATGACATTTATATAGTGCTTTAGGGTTTAGAAAGTATTTTACACATAGTTCCTAATTTGAACCTGGAAAGAGTCAGAGAGGTGATATGCACAAAATCACACTAGTAGGAGAAATGATTCCAAGTCTTACTTCATTAAATGCTGAAATATTCATAAAACCTATCTTACACAATTCATTTCAGAGGACTCCTCAGACAAGGGATGTGAGAGGCAAAAAGGTAAAACATTTTCTAGTGAGACAGTTACCCAGGCCTGAAACGCAAGGAAGCTGCTTTGGGGGTCTGAGAAGGAAGGGTTTTCTTCTTGAAGAAACACTAATAGTGCTACAGCAGAATGATAGGAGGAGGACAGATTTTCCAAGTACAGACCACTGGGTTGTAGGAAAAGGGATGAGTTTATTGAGCCTGGAGGACTGGAAGTCCTTCCTTAGAGTGAGGTTCTCATATGCTATACTGAAAACTAGGGAAGCAGACTCTTAAAGACAGCAATGTCCTCTATTTTGATGACTTTGAACCACAACTGAGTTAAAATCAAGATCTGGAATGAAAAGAATTTTAGTTCGGAGAGTAGTGGATATTTTTAGCCCACAAAGCATAAGGATTAAATTACAGGAAACTTTTGTAAAATGAACTGTTAAGCTTTTAAAAATGTTACTCCTCTCCCTTTGTTTCCGTGTAGGGCTTTACAGCTATTATATAAATTATCATTTAAATATCCAAGATGAGATGTGGTTATTATTAATGGACAGGGCAAAGGAAACCTTGTAGTATCCTCTCCTAGGATAGGGTTTTGGGAACAGGAGAACTAATGACAGTTTGAAAACATGGGGGCACCCCAGTAACCAAAGACAGAGACTCAATAGGTAAAAATAGAGGGGTTTATAGTATATAAGTATGGTATTGTCCTACATAAGAACAATTCCTATTGTACTTATTTCCTCAGGGTTCTCCTATACCCCCTGGCAATTTCAATTCTCAGTAGGCATTTATCTTGTATTTTTAATAAGGTGATAACTACTCAAGTTTAACTTTCAAGTACTTCCTAACCATACATTGTATCTTAACTCAAAATGCATGATGAATTCTACTCCCCCATGGTGAGGAATGAATAATGCTGTGATCATTACAATTATACAGCCATACCAATTTCTGCTCACTACTCAGAATCAAGTCCAAATTATTTTACTTCTTTAAAGATTCTAGAAATATCTACTGTAGGAGAGAACCATCTCATTTCAAAAACTTCACCTTACATCAAGAGGCAACATGACATAGTGGATAAAAAGCTAGTCTCAGAGTTTTATCAGAGTTTGGAAGACCGTGGGTTCAGGCCTTGCTTCTGACACATACCACCTGTGAGACCACAGGCCAATTGATTATCCTCTCACTGCGTCCAAGCAACTCACAAGACTTTTAAGTTACAGGTGAGTTGCTAAGTCTACATTGGTAGAGGAAGCGTCCCCTCTGGGCAATTCCTATGATAAGATAATAGATCTGGATAAAAAAGAACAAAACAAAAAAACTACTAGATACATATCTTCCTGATAAAAAGACAGGATTATTCCAAGGAACAGATTGTACAATAGATATGAAAAACACATAAAGTATAAAATACAAGATAGATGTAATGTACTATTATTGTTAAGTAACATCTCCATTTATGTTGTATTAATTTGAAAAGTCCCTAATTATTACTATTGGGCCTAATTCCTCACTTTTTACTTACCATCTCAAGCTAGTCTCATCATCTCTTTAAGTGATCTATATATTATCAAAATGTTAAGTTTCCACAGAATCTGCTTTCTAGGATAAAATTTATAACTTATTTTTATGTGGCTACCTTCTGTGTGGCCCTATCCTACTAGATGTATTTGTAGCACACAAACAAAGTACTTCAGTATTTATTTTCCAACCACCAAGCATCTAACAAACTAGTTGTATCAAAACTATCACCAACTCAAAAGATTTTCAGTTTGTATTCTAATTTTCTATTATTATTCAAACTAATATTTCAATTTTATATTCTAACACAAACTGGCAAAGGTTTTTTATCTTGAGAAAATAATATATTAAATATAAATTCTAACTACATACTCATGGATAATAAGAAATTCTCTTGCTTTAACACCAGAATAAAAATTTTTGTTTAATATGAGAAAGAATTAACATATGCTCTGAATATGTACTTTCGAATTAATACCTACTGCATATCACAAATTCCCTAGGGAGTTTCCAAGTTTCTCCTATTACTAAGTCAAAAGTAAAAACAAAACAAAAACAGGTTGGTTGGGCTTTACAAAGGTGGTTTTGATATATGCTTTCCAATCATATTGAAAAATACTTTACCTACCTTTAAGGCAGACATAAACAAAGTATATTCAGATTCCCAATCCCAGTTTCTGTGAAGTGTTTTTAAGGCATGAGTGATCACCACTATAGACAGACACACCCAGGAAAGTTTTTTTAGCACACTGTTTAAGGAAAAAAGTAAAATAGAAATTATATAGAGTCTCAGAAGTGACTTCAGAAGCAATCAGGTCCAACTTATACTTGATAAGAAACCTCTCTATTATAAATCATTACCAACTTTTTGTTTTATGGAATGGAAGAATATTTTTACATTTACAAATATCAAGTCCAAATCTGTTATACAGCAAAGGTGTTACACCTTTACAATGGCCCAAAATTGTCTAAAGTGAAATATCCTGAAATTAACTTTCAAATCTATCTTTTTAGTATAAGTACATTTAAGACATATTAAAATTTTCCCCTCTTTAAAGCCTTTTAACCTATCAAAAATACAAGATGGCTAAAAGTAGTTTTTAAAGTGAACTGGCCTTTTAATATATAAAATGAAGATAACAATGCCTACCTTTTTGATGGTAGGGGTGGGAATAATAAACATAAATGTTCTTTGTAAACTAAGATGCAGTATAAAATATGCATATTATTATAATGCTCACTTCATAAAACACAATGACAACTTAAAGGTGAATATACTGATATAAAATAAAGTGGAGAATACTGGAAAAATACAGTTTGGGGTTTAGGATCCTCCTACTAGACCTTAAGGTCCTTGTAACTACCTAACAAAGTATTTCGAAATTCTGAAGAGAGTAGGCACTGCACAAATGCTTATATTGCATCAAGAAATAAGAGGTCAAAGGTTTGTAGATTACATAGATACCTCATGCTTCCATATCACAAATATTTTATTCAACCTGAGTCAGAAGACAATGGATGTGGTGAACATAGAATGACATTAAAAAGAAACTTGTGTTTTAACAGATAGTAAACAATTAATTATTGATGTAGCAATTGGTCACTCAACAAGCATTTAAGTGCTTACTATGTGCCAAGCAGGGCAGCCAGGTGGTGTAGTTGAGTGCTGGGCTTGGAGTCAGGAAGATTCATCTTCCTGAATTCAAATCTGGCCTCAAACTCTTCCTAGCTGTGTGACCCTGGGTAAGTCACTTAACCCTGTTTGCTTTGGTTTCATCTGTCAAATGAGCTGGAGAAGGAAATGGCAAACCAATTTCAGTATCTTTGCAAAAGAAAACTGCAAATGAGGTCAAAAAGAGTTGGACATGACTGAAATGACTGAACATGTGCCAACACTATGCCAAGTGCTGGAAATATAAGGAAAATCCTTGCACTCTAATGGGGAAAACAACACGTAAACAACTATGATATATAAAGACTAGGGAGGAAAGAAGGGGATTTCTATGAAAATACTGTGAAAGTAGAACTGACAAGGCTTGCCAAAAGATTGGACATATAGAGTTAATGTAAGGAGAGGAATCAAAGATGAGAGCCTGGGTGAATACAAGTAATAAGGAAAAGTGTTATATTTGACTCAAGACCAAGTTAGATAAATAACTGGGATTATAGCACTTCCAACCCAGCCTCCTCAAACAAGCTGCTGATATTAATTAAAATGAAAATAGATAAAGGTAGGGATTTTAACTAACAACATTTCCTAGAGGAGGCTCTTGCTTAAGCAAAAATAGTCACTCCAACTACTACTTAGAAAGGAGCCAGAAACTAGGCAACAGAGCAATATTTTCTTGGCAAGCAGAGACATGCGGTTTAGGGTGACTGGTTGAGACAGCAAATTCATTTGCAAACATCCCAAATAAAAAGGCCAACACAACAATTAGGATTAAAAAAAAAAAAGGGTGGCATTGTCCTGTAACAATGGTGTCAAAAATACTAAAGTTTAAAATGAGCCAAGGCTGGTAATAAAAACTAATAATAAAGAAGTTTTTTTTAAGGCTGTTGCAGAAAAGAAAACCAAAGATCTAGAGACATTTCTTAGGGTAAATGTGACTACAGTAAATGAAGGAAGTCAAAACTGCTCAATTTTCATATTTCAAATTTTGTATTTCACTTTTCGCTTTTAAGAACTAGCAAGGATAGAATAAAAAAAAGGGAGACTACTATTTTATGACTTCAAGCAAATCATCTCACAATCTGTAAAATGAGGAGTTTGGATTGGATTTCTAAACTCTGACATTCTATGATTTTGGGCAATTGGCACTGAAAACCAAGATTAGTGAGAAATATAGCAGAGTATGTAGTTCTCCTCCATAAGTACAATTCATAAGATCCAGAAAAACTATATCGAAGAATTATGAGATATGATTGCTAATCTAATGCTGGTGATTAAAAAAAAATTGGGGATTGTAAAGCTGCTACAAGATTACACATGAATAACACTGCTTCCATTTTCAAATGACAGACTGATACTCTTGAGTTTGATTCACAGACAAATTCTAGGACTTTTGTGATTTGTGAACACTTAGAGATGTGGTTATTATTATTATTATTTAAATTAAATTTTATTTTTACAAAGATCCACCTTCTCTTCCTCAACTTCTTCCCAAATCTCTATGACAAACGTTTATTGTCAAGTAAAACAAATTCCTACACTGTCCAAAAATATAAAAAACACAAAACAGAAAACCCTCAATCTGTGCTGAGTCTGTCACCTCTATCAGAAGGTGGGGAGCATGTTTCATCAAAAGTCCTCTCATAGGTGGTCACTGTGTTGATCAGAATACCTAAGTCTTTCAAAGTTGTTTGTCTTTACAATATTACTTTTAATGTATAAATTGTTCTCCAGGTTCTGTTCACTTTGAGATGTAGTGATTATTAAAAACCGGCATAGCTTCATGTCAGCTTATCCTTATTTTCTATAAATACTTTGTATATATTTGTATTCACTCCATTTACATTTACTCTCTCAATGTGTATGTGTGTGTGTGTACATACACACAGACACACACATGCTGCCTCTCCCATTAGAATGTCAGCTCCTTGACAGCAGGGATTGCTTAATCAATTGTATTTGTAACCCTAGCGTGTTGTTTGGTTCATAGTAGGTGCTTAATAGATGCCTGCTGATTGATTTTTCTTGTCACGATTACAAGAGCAATAACTGGGAAATGTCTAAAGTATGGTCTACCTGGATTACAGAGGAAGGCAGGTGATAAAAGTTTCTCATGCCATTTCTGTGGACAAGATGGAGAAATATGGGCTAGTGGGACTCAGAGCCATTTGAAGGATAAAACCCAGAGAACAGTGACTAAGCTTAATGTCCAACCTATAGATAGGCAGATTTCTAGAGTACCCAAGAAATCTGTCTTTGGCCTTTTTTGTTTAAAGTTTTTATCGATAAAGTGGATAAGGATAGATGGTAAGCTTGTCAAGTGTAAAGATGATACAAGTTTGACAGAACAGTTACCATAATGGACAACAGATTTAGTAACTAAAACTATCTAAAGGATCTCAATCGGCTAGAATGATGAAATTTAATAGAGTTGAGTCCTATATAGGTTCAAAACATCTACTACACAATTATAGGATGGATGACGGTAGGCAAGAATATGGGTGAAAAAGCTCTGACTTTTAGTGCATTCCAAAGCTCAGTATGTCAGCAGTGGGCACATGGTCACAGACCTAGCAGACAAGAGGCCACCAAAAAGTGTCCAAAGAAGGAACTATATCTGGGGATAAAGCCCTAAGCAGATACAAAGCCAGGAATGCTTTTTAGAAGGACTAGGGAGGTTAAACTGGAATAAATTATGTTAATAATAGTAAGCTGCTTTATCCAGGAACACCTATCTTTGATTTGAAAGGCAGCATAGTGTAAGATCTTGACTTTTCAACTTATGAAACATGTGTGACCTTAGGCAATTCATTTACTTTCTCATCATCAGTTTCTTCCTCTGTAAAATGAGGGAATCGAGTATATGATCTCTAAGAGTTATGATCCCCTAGATTTTGTGGCTCTAAGTCTGTGATCCTATTATCTGTAACATACACCAGTGAACAGTCAGTTCATTTCAGAGTCTAATATAAACATTTGGTCGGGGGTCTGAAAGAACCTCCAAAATTGGCAGAGCAAGCAGCTGAGGTAAATGACACAAATATTAAAGAAACTAATAAGCCCAAATATTAAAATAAAACTCAAAAGAATAGTTCTGGTATACCCCCACAGCCACTTTGAGATACTTGGGTCTGTCTGATTTATTTCTATGACTGGTAATCATCAAATGGAACTAAAATTTTAACTTACTTTCTTTTTGATAATTTCCGCCATCCATGAGCAACTAAAATACAGAATCCCATACTAGGTACATACAACACTCGCTCTGCAACCACAAATCCAACTGGGAAAAAGAGGTTTGATGCAGGAATAAAGGGCAATGCCATTAAACATAGTGCCTATAAAGAAAAATACCCAGAGATCTTGGTAAATTTAATTAGATCAATAAAATACTCAAACATATCTTTTTTATATCTGACTGAAATGATGTAGTGACTGTAAGACTAATAATAATGTGGAAGAGGTCCACATGAAAGCTACTTTAAAACTAAATGAACCAAGAGTGAGGATATTGCTAGGTCTAAGAAAATCTCATGACTTCCTGAAAGGGAGATTCAGGCTTCTTACAGTAACAGAATGCATAAAGTACATTTGAATATACTAAAAAGCAGAAATTGTAATTTCTACTCTATAAACATTTTACTTATTCAAGGAGCGCTTAAATTTAGGGTGGGCAGCTAGGTGGCGCAGTGAATAGAGCAGCGGCCCTGGAGTCAGGAGGACCTGAGTTCAAATTCGACCTCAGACACTTGACACAAAAAATAGCCATGTAACCTTGGGCAAATCACTTAACCCCAATTGCCCTCCAAAAAAAAAAAAAGGCAAAAAAAAATAAATTTAGGGTAATAATACCAGATTCGATATGAATTGCAGAAGTATTCACACAGTCCAATATCACTGGTGTTCTATGCAATCCATTGCTATAGACTTTTATTAAAACAAAAACTGAGAAAAGCAAGTATTTCCATTTTTACATGAGCACACAAATAAAAGTTCCTTACTAAATCTCAAAAACTTGATACATTTAACATATTTCTTTGACAAATAAAAGTTAAAAAATGGGAACAGCAAACTAGCACAGAAGATTAATAATAAAACATAAATTTTCTATTATATTTCTTAACTGCTTGGAGTAACCATATGATTATACTAAAACCTTGTACTGTGAAATAAATTTAATCCTTATTCTCTCTAAGGACTTGTGCATGTTCATCTCACTATTGTGTCATTATCTAGAGTAGCTAATTGAATGAATCAAAAGTAGGTCTGGCCTCAGAAGATTTGAGATAAAACTTATTTTTCTCTTTGCTTCAGGATTTGTAAAACAGATAGCTTTTATTCAGTCCTTTCAATTCTATAAGAGCAATAAAATACATAAATAAAACCAAAAGACTTTCATTAATTTTTTGTGAATGCATAATAATGAAAAAAAAAATGACAAGAAGAAATGTAAAACACCTTATATAGCTTTGTAGGTAAAACACCTAAAAACATGAAAGAGATACAGGGTGGTTCAGATAAGACAAAACCCTTGCCTTCATGGAACTACAATTTTAAATGATAAAAGGCACTGTTAAAAAACATCCTCTTTCATGAGTCGTCAGCTTTAATGTAGTTTAATAAAAAAAGGAATAATCATAAAAATAAGCAGTATAAGACATTAAAAAAACAAAACTATTAGTAAGAATTTCTTACCATTAACACAGTCTTTGAAGAATTACCAGGATATCGAACACTGAATACTAATAGTGACCCCAAAAAGCAAAAGAAAACAAATGTGGCAAGATTTCTAATGTCTAAAAAAGACTCTATAAGTGGTATTGTTCCCATTGTCCAATCACAGCACAGTTCTGAGGGGTTAAATAGAAGCCACGCATTGACAGGAAGGAGGTAGTTAAAAGTCAACTGCCTTGTAGGAGTTGGGCTTACAGCAGCTGGATTGTCAAACCTGGAAGTATGAGGAGAGAGAAAAAAGAAAGTTTCGAAACTATGCTTTCAAAGTTTTCAAAACAATTTATATAAACAAGAATTAAAACAAATATCTTAATTTTAAATAACAGTTTAAAAGTTTATTTTCTAAGTCAATGAGAAATCAGAACTCTTTATCACTTATATACTTCTTTTAAACTTTTTGTTTAAAACAAAAAATGAAAACCTAAAGTTTCTCTTCAGAAATTCCCTTTAAAAATGTACTAATATTAGTAAATACTATATAGCTAGAACCTACAATAAATACTTTCTCTGATGCTTAAAAGTCAGCATCCATGATACAACCCCTAAAATAATATTAGATGACATTTATGTACTGCTTTTAGATTTTCCAAATGCTTTATATAATTATCTCATTTGAACCTTAAGATAGCCCTGTGAGATATCATACCCATTTTATAGATATGGAAACTGAGACAGGAGGATAAAGTGATTTGCTGCAAATAGTAAGATCAGAGACAGTATAAGCATCCAGGTTTCTCTGCCTCCAAGTCCTGAACTTTATCAACTAGGCTACATTACCTCCCATGTAGTTTATTTAGTACAGTTAACTGATTAAACCATAAAGAATAAGCCCTTTTATAATGCACTTTAAAATATATGTGCACCACCCACCTCTAATCTAATTGCAATGATACACATTGTCACCACCTCCTCTCCTTTTTACACTAGAACACTGTTATGACTAAATTGCTTAGAAATTATTTTCACTTGCTGAATGCCATAAAGATACAGCCAACCAGTCTAAAATGAATTAACTAGCCAAAAGAAAGGCTCTAAGTTCAATAATGTAAAGAGGAAGCTGGCAGGTAATATCTGGATCATCTTTTGTATATTATTTTCTGTGGGTTTCCAACTGAAGATTTCAATGTTTAGTAGAACTTTTGAAGGAGACAGGATGTCTGGAATGAAAGGGTAACTGCTCTTCAATGGTAAGAAAGCTGTAACAGCTCAGCACTTCTCTAAATCACTTTTATTTAATTGGTGGAACACAGACACACACCAGAAAAATTCCTTATTCTATAAGATGATTTATTGTCAAGAATTCAGAGCTACAGAGCTTTCATAGCATTACAGTCAATTAGATGGGAGTCTGTTTAACAGAATTCTTGCTTATAAAGGCAGTTTGGTATTTCACTTAGAGCAAGTCAAATAGCACACTATAAGGCTACGCTATGAAAACTGATGTTTTTAAGAATAAGCAGTCACAAAATGCTTTTTTCAAATTGACAGTCTTTAATCCAAGTGTTTCTGAAATATTCATGACCATTTATAGTTGTAGCAATCTGCAAAACTTAAAAAGTATAAATTTACCTGGTAAATACTGGAAGTTGAGATTGAATAACCTGGACTCTGATCACAACAAGCAATAGTGTGCTGAACATTAAGACAATAAGTTTCAGTAATATCTGTAGCAGAGAAAAAGGAATACTGCCTTTTCCACGAAAAATCTGCATAGCAGTAGTATATAATAATGGCAGTGTATACTGGCAAGGAGAAAAGAGTTGAATAGTTAGCTTAATTCATTAACAAACTTAAAACATTAAACACTAGACTAAACACAAATTCAGATAGATACAAAATGTAACATTCACAGAGGTGGTTAGAAGAGGGCAGAAATTTTAAAATATGAGATGGGTTAAGTCTACAAATGTTGTAAGACAAAATAATTAAGGTCAATAATAAAAATATATTTTACAGAATTAGCCTTCAGTTTGAAATTGGCTCTAGCAATTACATCAATAAATTTTTAGTTAGTGAGGAAAAGAGTAGTAGTTTCTATTTTAAGACATCAAGCCACGTTGATTTTTTATTAAAAATAGAAATTAAAAATTGTTTTGTCTTAATTTATAGCAAGTTGAATACTATTGATTGAATACTATACAAAAATTTAACTGATTTGTTAAATAAAAAGTTTAGATTTCTACTTACTCCTTGTGCTATAAATACTTCATAGACACAGCAAATGCCCACGACAGTGACGCCTTGCTCTTTACATAATGTAGCAATAGCTACTAGAATCACAGTCAATGCAATTGGAGTCCATACTATAAGGAACAAAAACACTTTATGAAATAATGTGACAACAGCAGAAGAATAACTTGGATTTGACTGCTACTTGTGATTAGTGAAAAAGGCCCCAACATACTTCTATAAGCCCTATGTAGCATACTGCCCCCAAAGCCACCTTGTTTAATATGTAATAAATATTTCAATTTTATGAGAAGCCTTCAATTTAACTTAGATAGGAATTTTAAATGTGTTATACTTCTATTCTAAATTGCAAAGAGAGCTTGCAGTAGAGGACTGGGCTCATTCAAACACTGCCATACAAAACTGGCTGATACTTGACCTCTTAGTGCTCCCATACAACTCTCTTAAATAAAAATTTCTTGGGGCAGCTAGGTGGTGCAGTGAATGGAACACTGGCCCTGGAGTCAGGAGTTCAAATCTGCCCTCAGGTGCTGTGTGACCTTAGGCAAGTCACTTAACCCCAACTGCCCTGCCTTCCCCCCTCCAAAAAGCAAATAAATAAAAATCCCTCTTCCCCTCCAACAATTTATCAATGAAGAAAATTAGGCTTCAGTAATATGGGCATATTTATGAGAGGAAAGGACCTTATAGAGGCCCTGACAAATGGATAAATATGGAAGAGAGCAGAAAAGATATTTTAGAAATAAAAAACCTGTTTGCTTTTGACCAAACGATTCCACTGTTGGGCATACATCCTAAAGAGGTCAGCAAGAGAAAGGTCCAATATTTGCTAAAATATTCATGCAAAGAAGCAGAATCAAAGTGTCTGATTGATAAACAACTGAACAAACTGTGCAACATATTGGAAAATTATTGTGAAATAAGAAATGACAGTGAGAAAGGATTCAGAAAAATCTAGGAAGAGACACATGGACAAATGGATACAGCGGAATAAACAGAACCAGAAGAATAAACACAATTTCTACAACAATGTAAATTACAAGATCATGAAAAGGAAGTGAACTAAAAACTAATAATATGCCCCTAAAGGGCATGGTCCAGGAGAACAGAATGTTGCATCATTAATGTATCCATTTAGGGGTAACTTTCTTTGACACAAAAGAATGTGCTGTCTGGAAGGAGGCAGCAGGGTGGTATAGCATGGGAAGCATATCCAGAAATGACTGATATAAAACCAAAAAATAAAACGTATTGAAACAAAACGAAATATGTTTTCCAGAAGTGATCTTTGGTGAAGGAGATAACATAGGAACACGTGCAGAAGGAATGAGAACAGCAAGTTCAGTTTTTATAATGAGACCTATGTGACCTAACAGAAAGGTGGGCATCAAGAAGTAACAGCAAATATGGTACAGTGGAGACAAATTACAAAAGGCTCCAAGAGTCAAGTATAGGAACAGTGAATCTTGTATTTCCTAAGAATTAAGCAACATATGTAAATAAGCAAAGACCTCAAATGATGCAGAAAAAAATACTGATAGACTGGAGTAGCCAATCAACCAATTACTGCACATCAAGGCAGTAATTTACTATCAAATTAGAAACAATCATTGTTATATGGGCAGATCTATATAGCTAAAATTCTATGTAATTCTGCATGAACTGAATCAGTATTTCTCCGTGTGCCTGAATTACATAAAAAATTATAGTTTTTACATGTGGATCTTAGTCATGTCCTCACTAGCCAGCGAATGTTGGTAGAATTATTTGGCTACTCTGGGCTTCAGTTTCTTCATCTATCAACAAAATCATTATCTTAAAAAAAGATTTGCACTGAAAATTCTATAAACTACTTCTAGTGATTTCACTGATATGTGAGTTAGATTTAGTAAAGGAAATAAAACCATCACAGTTTTATGTGCTTATTCATTTTTCTAGCCTTAAAGTCCCTTCCAGCTCTAAAACTGTATGATTCCAAGTTGATTTTACACATAAGCCATTCTTGATCATTTGTCCAAACTAAGAGTGGGATAGTGGCATGTCTAATTCAAAAGTGAAGATAACATCCAAGTCCTTCCTATTTGCCTTTCAAATGCTTGACACATTATTCTGCAGTATATATTCAACAAAATCAGTTTGTATTCTGCCAAGTACAAAATTTCTGAAAAGATCACAATGTTTCTAATATGTTGAATAAATAGCAGAATATCATTGTGAAATAAAAAATGCTGTTAATAAGCATATGAAGTAAAACCCAAATTAATTTTTCTTGACATATGGGTGATACCACATTTTAATTTATGTCAGCTATATGTAGCTCACTTCAAATGTATATACACAGCAGATTTTCAAAGAATCAAAAAGAACCTGCATCAGAGAGTACATCCAGCACTATTACCTCAGTATTATGGCTAAAGGAAAGCAATAAAGGTTAAATTATTGCACCATATAGAGATATTTAAAAATAAAGCTGGGAATAAGACTAAAAGCATTTAAATCATAGGACATTTCCATATAGCACAGGTTTTATGTTATGAGAAAATATATATATTCAGATATGCTTTTAATATGGAAAATATGGCATTCTTCTGTTGCTTTAATGATAAATCCAAAAGCAGCATGCATGTTAAAGCAATTCTTGTATCCTCTTAAAAATATTGTTCTTTACTATTCTACAGTCAAAGAAAGCATAGACATTTACCTATGGTATTATTTGGACCTTTAGATTTTGTGTATGACAAAAAGGCAGTTAGAAAAAAGATCGATGATAAAAGTTCTGCTCTTCCTACAACACCTGTTACCTAGAACAGAAAGGAAGACAGAAGAGAAAACCAATTATTAAGCAATGCCTTGAAAACCTGCTTTTCCAAAAAAAATTACAATGCCATAAATGTTAGCATTCTTCGAGTGCCCTCATGTGGCGAGTGCCCATAACTTCGACTTACTCAAATTATTCTTGTCTAAAATATATGTGTTTTAGGGTTAAACACATCTTTAAGATTTAGCATTAGGGACATTGACATTAGGGACCAAACTCTTTACTTTTTTTTTTAATACTTTAACTATACAGACATCTTCCTTGGAACATGAAACTGAGTAACAAGGCAACCAAGTCTAAAGCTAGCAAAAATCAAGTTTTCTAATGGAAGATTCTAATCACAGATGTGTATTGTATTAAAAAAATCTAATATGAAAATCAGAATTAAAAAATATTAGCAATCATTATCCAAACTGAAAAAGGATTCTTTCTTTTTTTAAGAGGATTAAACGTAGGTTCCTTTAAATAATGAGCTGCTCCACTCCATTCAAGTGTGACTTTTACACCACTCTTTAGAAACATATCCTCTTGACTCAAGTGAGATAAAATAATATATATGAAGTCTCTGAAGCACTGTCATAAATGTTAACTTTTCTTCCTGTTATTTTAGCTATAAAGATATGAATAATCATTAAAGTATCATTGCATCAGAGTTTTAGCAAATACCACCTCACTTTTCCTGAGGCCATTTTTTCCAAAAATCTCCTCAATGATGAGAATTAGGAAGAAAGAACCAAAGTGTCTCAGCAGTTAAAACAGATGTTAGAAAATCCATACACTAAAGATTCCATGCATTGTACATAACAGTACTTAACAAATACCTGTTGAATTGATGAAGTGAATATATCATATTGCAAAAAAGGACCTTCATTTTAGACATAATTCTGCAAGCTTGGTTAGTCTGATTTCTCAGCTCATGGAAGATTTAAAAGAAAACACTAATAACTTACATTTATATACTGCTTTAAGATATCTAATATTTTTTCTTAAGATAATCCTGTGAAGTAGGGAGTATATATATATATATAATCTCCATTTTACATCTGAGAAAAATGAGGTCTGGAAGGGTTAAGTGACTTGCCAACAATCACACAGTTAAATAAATTTGGGACTTGAACTCTGACTCCAAGTTCAGGACTGTTGGAGACAAAAGGGATGCCAGAGATCACTTAGTCTAATTCTTTCATTTTACAGATGAGGAAACTGGAATTAAACTTTAAGTATGAAACAGATTGTGGGACAATACTTCATAGTACAGGTGAAGTAACCTGAGTTAACCCACCATCACCAATGATAACTATTGTCAGCTGGGGGGACTATGGAACAGACATGAAGCAGGGTGAGTTTACTTTGCTCCTAGGGAAACTGACTAGAAATTCAACCAGGAGCTCTTTGAGTAAGGTTCACTGTTGGGCAGATCTCTTTTAAGATACAGAAACTTTTTATTGCCTGCTTTAGGTTTTTCAGTAATAGAACTGTTTCACTTGGACCCTCAGACCCTGATTCACAGTAGCTATAAAAACCCCTCCAGGGATAAACAGTACCTGGCCAAGACTGAAGAATGCTGACCACTGAATAATAATGAGCAATTTAATGAAGTTTTTATTTTCAAGTCTAATGGTTTTTAAGTAAAACTGTTCTGATTAAAAGTTACTATAGTATTTCTAATTACTTTTCTTTGGCATTAGCCAGATCTGGCATAGAGGCATTTGCCAGTGAATACAGTGCTAGGCTGGAGGGAAGAGGATTTAGATCCTATTCAGGCCTTAAATACATATTAGCTATAACTCAGGGGCAATATTGCAAAGAACTCTGTTGGCACCAGAACTGAAGTCTGAGATCTACACTGGTAGAGGGGATTCCTAATGCTGATTGTAAGTTACAGTGTCAACCGTGAGATTTTAAAAGATAATTGATAATTTTAAAAAAAGTTTAGAAAAAAGGAGACCTCTATTAGTTTTAATATAATAGTATTTGTTATTTTACTACTGGTGTGACTATTTTATTTGTTATCCCCAGTACCTGGAACACACTAGTTGCTTAATCAATGCTTGTTGATTAAGATTTAGGTTAATAACAGAAAACCCAGTAAAGCTTTTTAAAGATATGAATCAAATCTTAGTCTATTTAAGCATGCGTGCTCTACTTATTACCTACAGAGAGGAAAGTTATTGGATATAAACAAGAACTATATATGCTCACTAACTATCTCGTATACGGCCCCTTCAATACCTGGCTACATAATAGTCTGAAAACATTAACAATATTAATCAGGACAGTTTTTAAAATGGCCACCCCATTTTCAGAACATACCACTGCTGAACTGAAAAATGACTTTTATTTTTACTGTTAAAAATATTAGGCAAATTAAATTTACTACAATGTGTATATATTAATTATTTTTATCAAATGCCTTTTGTTTTCGGGTCTGAATAAATTAAATGAATTATAGTGACTTATTCCAAGGATTATATACATATTAAAATGTAGCAAGTATAATTCATTACTTTGCCTAGAAGTTTTTCATCTGATTACACCAACTTAGAGACTAGCATTTTGTCTCCTCAAATAGTAACATCTAAATGTGTCAGGGAAAAAAATCTTTCAAATTTTTTTTTCTTGAAGAAATATTTTATTATAAACATAAAATGCTACTGGAAATTCATTTTTAAGCTTCAAAGAAGAAAAAAATCAATAAGGATAAAAAAAATATATATTTTTAGGTTTACCTACCGCTTCTGTGTGTATAGGGTGCACAGCAAACATCAAGGAGGCAATTATACTACTCCTGGAGTCCAGAAATAATTTGCAGACTTTAAGGAAGACCACACTAACCACAGCATGAAAAATTAGATTTAGCAGGTGATAAGATACTGGTTTTAACTCACTATATAAATAGTTTAAACGAAATGTCAGAACTGTTAAAGGACGGTAAGATTTGTGACTTCTTTCCTAAAAGGGAAAAAAAATACATTTAATTATTTAGTTTTATTTGGTCATAATTTCAAATTTACATATAGCATGACCACTACACGTTCAAAGGTACTTTGTTACTTACTTAGCTAAGGCTAAGGAAGATCAATATAATTTTTTAAAGCAATAGTAATCATCACTGAACAACCAGAATTCTTCTAAAGACAAGAAAATTCATGTAGTAAGCTATTTTAACCTGTTTAGAAGTCCTTTTTTTTTTCCTTTTCAAACTAAGTTTTAGAAGCTAAACTACTTATATTCAAAATACTTTTCAGAATGATATTTCGAATGAAGGCAGAGAGTGAACAGTAAAGGAAGGAGAATAGAAATTCTTCTTTACCAGATATGGAGATAAGAAATGTGGGACTAAAATCAGATAAAAATGATGTCAAGCAGTTTCTAGTGCCTAGCACAATAAAAGAGACTAAATGTCTGTTGAATGAAAACACAGGTTAAGACTTTCTATGAATTATGGATGAAATATATATAAGCAAGAGAGTCAGATAATTTCTGGTTCAATTTCTAAAAGGAGGTAGTGTGAAGAAAAGAAAGTGTACTAGGTAAGGAATAGTGACAAGGAAATAAAGTAGGTGTATAGAAAATAAAGAGGCATACTGGCAAATAGTAATATATTAAAGGTACTGTCCAAAGGCAAAGGATAAGGTGCTTTATAAAAATATCTCTATGGAGCATGAAGATGAACACAAACAAATCGAAGTCACTAAATGGTGCATGCACAAAGATTAATTCAGACATAATAAGCTTAGTACATTGAGATCAAGTAACTTTGTATTGTTATTGTGAGGCTTACCTAAACTTTTGAACAAATGTCTGCATGAAGCAGTTAATTCTTAATGCTAACAAAATGTCCAAGTCTTTATTTCAATAAAATTATAAGAAGATAAATGTCCTTATGACTGTTGCTTTTCAGATAAGTAATAATATATATCAAAGTATATTAACATCCTCTTTCTATTATACTGCAAGATCACAGAACAGTGATTATTTCATTCTTTGTATTTGTACCCCTAATACTTAGCACAGTGCTTAACAGTAGACACTTAAAAAATCTTTGCCAATTATTAATGGTCATGGTGAGAAAGCAGAAAAACTTAATTAACCAAATTTTCCATAAAGACAAAGACTAAAAATACATTTATGCCCATTGCTGTCAAAATGCAACAGGGCTAAGGTGGTTGGCAACAACATCTTTCTGAAAGCTTAAAAGACAGATATGTTTCCACTTAACATGGCTGCTTACCATTTTTTTTTCTTAGTGAAAAAAGCACTGGATTTGGTAAAAGAGATAGGTTCAAATTCCAACTCTACTACTTAATGCTTGTGTGATACTGCCTGGAAAAGTTATAACCCATTTTAGGCCTCAGTTACATCTTTAGTAAAATTAGAAAGTAGGTCTAGATTATTTGTGAGTCTACTCATAGTCACTACTATAATTCAAGCAATTATCACACTGGCCTTTTTAATGACATGGATCCCTTTGGCAGTCTGATAAAATCTAAGGACCCTTTCTCAGAATGCATAAAATGAAATACTGCATAAAATAAATGCATCAAATAAAATAAGAACTACAAAGAAAACAAATTACATCGGAAAAATTATCAAAACGTTTGTAAAGCCATGTTGATGGACCCCTTATTCTACTGCAGGGGACTTGAGGTCCCAGATGGCCCTCTAAGTCCTCAAGTGTAGCCCTTTGACCAAATCCAAACTTTCACAGAACAAATCCCCTTAATTAAAGGATCTGTTCTGTAAAACTTGGATTCAGTCAAAAGGCTGCACAAAAGACCTTAGAGGACCACAAGTGGCCTTGAGGCCACAGGTTCCCCACCCCTATTCTAGTGTGATTAAACATTCTTATTTGCCCATAAGAGTGAGAATAGTAGGTGATAAAAAACTTAATTTTGACTTGGACTATAGTGTATATGGAAGTCCTGAAATGTTACTCAAATTGGATCACCTGGTTTGAGATGAGGTGGCAGGGAAGTGAGATCATATTAGAGAAAAAAAGAGAAATATTTGTCACAGCTTAAGGGAGTCTAGCACACTGAAAAAACTGATAACTTTTTGTAAGGGTATCATCTACTATCAGGATAGTGACAAAACCTTTGGCAGGTTTGAGACAAAGTCCATTTATAACTTCCTCTATCAACTCTTCTCTGATACCATTTCCTTAGTTTTTTATACCATTTGGTACAGAACTCTCTTTTATACTTATGTTTGCTGAATTGAAACACCTGGGTTTACAACAATAATGTAGACTTTGAAGTACATAATCTATACTGATAAATACAAAAGCATACTATGGCTTAACTTACTATCTCTATCTAGAATATTCTGACAAACAAAGGTGCAATTCAGACTAGACATATAATTCCAAGTTTGTATTCCTTAATGGTGATATAATTTACCATACATGAAGTCTTTCTGAGGTAATTCTGAAGTATTTAATGTGACCATAGGATGATAAATTTTGAGTTGAAAGGGGCCTTAGAAATTATCTAGATAGATCCCATGATTTAGACAAACAGCTTTTTCGAGTAGACCTTCTGCAGGAAGAAACTGGGGCAGAATGGGGAAATAACTCAGTTAATAATTATAGGGCAGAAATAAAGCACCTTAAAGAAAAGGAGGTATACTTTTGGTTTCTCTTCTTCCCACTGCTGCTTTCTCTGTTTATTTCAAGTTATCAGGATAGAGCCCATGAACAGATTTTTCACCATCAGATGATGGTGATTCAGTTTTTTGGCAACCAAATTGGTATAATGTATTTAATAGATTAGATTAGATTAAAAACAAAGGAAGACTGAACAGACATTACTTGATAGTTTTAAAATTTGCCTTACTCAAAGGGAAAAAAAAAATGAAAAGCACAAAGTTAAGTAAAGAAATCATTGACCCCTCCCTCCCACAAACACACTGATTTTCACACATATAAAGCACAAGATCACTTGATCAAGATATTAATCATGCTGATTAAAAATAAAAAGGCATACAACATGGTTATATTAACAAATTGGTATTTCCTGTTTCCCATGAACAGAACACATCCATAATTTGCTGAACATTAATTTTTTTGAAAAAATCTGTATTTCTGAGATGACTTAAGCCGGAACAAAAACAAAAAAACACTATCAAGACAAACTTCAGTTATCACTTACCTCAGACATAGGGGTTCCCCAGAAGTCATTGTGAAATAAGTTTTTTAAAGGTGTAGAAGGATGTAAATCTTTATTGTCCAATATTGCTGAAACATCATCAAAAACAAAACCACAGAAGAGGCTATTCCAATAGCAGGCTATAACCACACTGACTATTAAGGTTATTTCTTTGAGGCTAACAGCCATTGTTTCCACAAGCACTCATGGACTAAACCTGCAAAAGAAAATTTCATGAAGAGATACATTACAAATATATATATACATACACACACATATATGAAATAGAGCTCCATAAATTCAACTAAAAAAAGATTAATGATATAGTTTTGAAGGAAAAAATATAACACCAAGTCTAGTGTTCTCATTATTTATGTCTTTTAATGTATTTGTAGTTCATGACTAGGCTGTAAGTACAAAACTGAGTTTAAGGGGTTTTATTATAATCACCATTATGATTACTATTGCCAGGCACGTGCATATTAATTCCTGCTATTGGTTGAGGCTGAAGCTGATAGATCCCCCAAGTTTGGGAGTTCTGAGCTGCTATATGAGTGAAGCTCATCAGATAACCAAGACTGGTGTCTATTTGGAGAGTTCCTGGCAGTAGAGGTTCACCACGCTAAGAAAAGTTGAACTGAACTATGTAGGAAAAACAGAGCTAGATAAAATTTTTATGCCAATCAGTACTAGAATTGAACTTGTGGATTTCTATCCTCGATGAGAGATTGTCTTAAAAAAATTATTTATCATTAATATTGGCAGGATGTATATAGGCAGTAGTGTAAAACTCAAATAGACCTGCAGGCACATAATGGTTTAGAAAATGACATATCAATGTTATCTATATTTAGTTGTATTTCTTTTGTTAAACATTTCCCAATTATATCTTGGTATGATTTGGGAGGCAGTTAAAGGGTTTCAGCCTTGTGGAGTAGAAGTTTGACGCCTCTGGCATGAAGGACAGAGAGCTGGCCTTGAAGTCAGCAAGTTCTAGATTCAAGTACTGTTTCTGATACATACTGGCTTTGTGATGCTAGGCAACTCATTTAACCTCTTTGTACTCTAGGTGATTCTTTAAGACTAAAAGCTGTAAAGATGTTGACCTGAAGTGGTAGAGGGAATGTCCTCAGCAGTTTCCTATACCAATGAAATCATGTGTCCAGTTAATCTTGCTGGTTCTCTCTCCTCTTGGATATTGTCTCTTCAAAGTACTGGGTCTCTGCTCATAATCATCTTCCCATTTTATTTCTGCTACTTTCTGTAATATTTAGATAGGCAGATTTTATCTACTTTCATGTGTAGGAAAAATGATTATTTTTCTCATATATTAATAATCAATTCTTAAATCAAGATTAAGTTTTTCCCCTCCTATTTCCTCATTTAGCCAGCTTCTGAAGGACAATGCTAATAGATTAGATTGCCCAAATCACTTAGATACATGTTTTCTGATCTTGAGTGGAACCCCACCCAACTAGAAGACCTTACAAACAGAATCCAGCGTAGGTGAGATCTTGCCCTTAGGAAATGAGCCCCAATGCTAGGGACCTTCCATTAGAATTTTGGGTGATCCAGCTTATAAAGTGGAAAACCATTCAGAGTGGTCTGGGTTCATAGATTCTTTTATCCAGACTGCTAGAGGTGGCTGAGTCTCATGATAGGGTCAAATTCTGAGCAGGAGAGGAACGCTTTTTGCCCACCTCTTCATTAATATGTCCACCCTCTTACTATTAACCAATCATAGTTAATTTCCACCCTCAAGTACACCACCTTTTCCAAAGTCTTTTTAAGCCTTCAGTGTTCTCTAGGGTTCCTGAGAGTGCCACTGAGCATAATTAATAAACTGAATATTAATTACCCAGAAATTATGTTTCTTGGACTTTTCATTCACTGTATGTGTGTGTGCGCATGCACGCGTGTGTGAAAGAGGGAGAGACCAAGCTGAGACCTTTCTTTCATTCCTTCTATTTTAAAGGTCTTGATCAAAGTACAAGACTCCAGGCAAGCAGATTTTAGAGGTACACCCTGTTTAGGTATACTTTATTCTTGTTCAAGTTCACCATTTCCATATGTGAAATGGAATGGGAAAATCTTTCCTGCCCATTAATAGGTCTATGTGACTTGCTTTGAGCTCAGGCCCACCTGAGTGCTGTGATGGAGTCCAAGTCACAGGAAACTTGAGTCACATGGAGAATGGTGACAGGAGCTTGCTGAATGGGTGGAGCAGGAAGGGTGGAAGAAGAATAAGAGAGAGTGTGGCAGAGCTACAGCAGAGCAGCTAGTATGGGTAAGAGATGGGGGAATTTTGCCTAGGGGAGCTTGTTTGTGGGGAGGCCTAATGGAGGGAAGGCTTGGGGATGTTGGTGCTCCCTGGATTGATGATGCGTATAAACTTCCTGTTACCACGACAGAATTGGCTTTCTTGTATCTGATTTAATATTTTGGTTTTGCCTTTGAGGAAGTTATTTATATTTTGTGAATTTACCCTGGAAATATACATGCATATTCATAGAGGCTGCTATGGGAATCACATTGGCAGTACAGAAGCCATAATCCTCAAGTTTAAACTCTGTTCTCAGATGTTATTTTAACTACCTACTCACTTCCCAAACTTCTTTCAATGGTAGGGATGAAAGCACCCTCTATGCTCCAAGGTTTTCAGTTTCTTGCAGAGGAGTACACAAATCAAAGTAATATTGTTTGGGTTCCTTCTGGAAGATATCTATTTGATCCTATGTCAATCAATTGTTGTGGGTAGTAGTTGTCAAGTTTCACAATTTAAATTTATAATTTGTGATGGAGAAAATTAAAGCCAGGTACAGTCTGTCAAGCAACCTAGACTTTCAGAGAATATTGCAAAAGGTTCAGAGAAATGTGAAGTCTAGTACTAGGGACTAAAATATGACAGACAGTTATCAGTCCAGGAAGGATGGAAACCCTCAGAAACTATATTCCAAGGATACAAAAAAGTAACAATTTGAATAAAGAGGTAAAAAACAAGTGATTTAAAGAATGGAAGTGGATACACTGAGAATTCATAAACCAACTTAGATTTTTAAAAGATAGGTAGGTTCAGAATATGGCAGCAAGGGCAGGTAACAGAATGTATACAAAAAGGTGGTACAATTCTATCAAAATATCACAAAATTCAGAATGAGTTTCAGCTGGTGGGCAAAGTAAATAACAATTTTAAAAACTTTAAAAATGAAAAGTAGACTCAAAAAAGAGATAGTAAACTACTGGACAGCATCTAAGATGATAACCAAAGAGAGAAATTGGTGCTTATTCAACTGAGACACTACTTCTGTTCTCTCTGCTAAGAAAATGATCTTTTAGACTGGAAAGAACTGAACAAAAATGACTAATAAGGAGTTGATTCCCAGGAGGAATAAAGAGATTGCAAGGGAACATCAATCTGCTCGATGAATTTAAGTCATAAGCCTGAACGAAGTACATTTTTTCCAGGTACTAGAGAACCTGTCATAAAATGACTACTAGACTACCATAAGTGACCTTTGAAAAACTGTGAACTAGAAAAAGCAAATCTCCCAATTTTCTGGCACAAAGACAGGGGGCAGCGGAAGGGAGAAAGGAAAAAAGGGAAGAGTGAGCATCTAACTTTATTTCCTGGTAAATTTTAAGAATATATTATTAAAGGGATGAAGCGAATATTTAGAAAATAAAGCATGGAGTCAGAAAGTCTTCATTAAGAGCTGATCTTGCCAGACTCATTTCTCTTTTTTGATGGGGGTTACTTGAGAACCTTGCAACCAACATGGCAATACCATAGGTTCAGTTAAACAATATTTCACCAAAGCATTTGATATTCATATTATGAATATGAATAACTCATGTTATTCTTGCTGGAAAAAAAAAATGTGAGCTAGTTGATAGTGTAGTTACATGAGTTCTCCACTGGCTGAATGGTCAAACCCTAAGGGTAATCATTAATGGTTTAATGTCAACTTGTAAAGTCTCCAATAGAGTGTGCCAACTTTTTTTTTTAATATTTTCCTCAAAAATTTGGATAAAGATATGGATGGCATTAATTTATCAACTTTGTAAGTGACACAAGACTGGAAAGAATAGATAGCACATTAGATAACATTCAGGAGACAACAACAACAAAAAACCTTCATAAATGCATATGTTGGTCCATGAAATATAATAATAATATAAAGTTTTAGATTTATGAAGCTGACCTTTTTTTTTTAAATTCAGGTACAAGTTGGCAAAATTGTGGCTATATAACACTTCATCTGAAATAGACCTGGGTTTTTTTTAAAGGACCGGAAAGCTCAATATCATAAAAAAAATTCTCAGTGAACAAACAGTGGTATAAAGTAGCATGAAAGTTTACACAATCTTAACCTGCATTAAGGATGGCTTAGGGAGCAACTAGGTGGTGCAGTGAATAGAACACCGGTCCTGGAGTCAGCAGGACCTTAGTTCAAATCTGGCCTCAGACACTTAACACAAAAATTAGCCTTGTGACCTTGGGTAAGTCACTTAACCCCAAATTGCCCTCCAAAAAGCAAAAAAAAAAAAGGATGGCTTAGTGTCTAAGATCAAGGATGTGATTTCTCAATGGCCCTCTTACTTTTGGCATCAGTACTGCTCATTCCCTCATTCCTTCCCATTTCATGCGAAATACAGGGAGAAAAAAAATCCAGTTCTTGTAAAAGCAGAACAAATCCACACAATGGCCATGTCAAAAAATGTATGTCTTTTTCTTCAGAGTGGATATATCATATCTGTTAGGAAGTGGGTAGCATGCTTCATCATAGGTCCTTTGGAGATGTGGTTGATCACTATTTTTATCAGAGCTCTTAAATCTTTCAAAAGTATTTTTCTTTACAATGTTGTCTTTGTAACAGATGGTTTTATTGGTTCTGTTCTCTTCACTCTGTATTAGTTCACACTTTCTAGTATTCTGTGAAATAGTTTCTTTTCATAATTTCTTATGGCACAATAGTATTCCATTACATTCATAAAACACAATTTGTTCAGCTATTCTTCAACTACTAGGTACTTCTCAGTTTCCACTTATTTTAATTTCACCTTCAAGGTCAGGAGATTTGTTTTGATTGTGTCTATTTCTCTCCTTAGCATGTATTTATTTGCTTTTTGAAGGGGGCAGGGCAGGGCAATTGGGGTTAAGTGACTTGCCCAAGGTCACGGGGCTAGTAAGTGTCTTCAGGGCCCAGTCCTCCTGACTCTAGGGCCAGTGCTCCACTCACCTAGCTGCCCCTCTCCTTAGTGTTTATTATACTCCCTCTTAATCCCACTCCCCCTTCCCAACTAATTTCCTCCCACTGAGTCTGATGTATTCCTACACCAATTGTGTGTGTTTGTGGGGATTACAACCCCTTAGAAGCACTGAAAACTTTTCAGAACTAGTTCTGAAAATAGCAGTGTGAAGTCTGAAGATTAAGACAAAGTCACTGCCCCCTGACCCCAGGAAGACAGCCCAATATTTACATAATGTTCCACACCAAGAAATAGGATTGAAAAATAAGCAAACAAGAAAAAAAAAAAAACCTGACCAAAAAAATCTTTTATGTTGACTAGGAAGAGAAAGAAAAAAACTCAAAAAAAAATAATGAAAAAAAAATACCTATAAGAAAGCCTGGGGGGGGGTGGGGGGGGGGGGGTTGGGAAGGGGGAGTGGGAGTGGGAGAAGGGCATTTGACACATGCCAAACAAAAATTCCTGGAAAAGCCAAACACCCCCCCCCCCCAATCAAAGAAGAATGAGGAAAAATTAGGTAACAAAATGAAAGCAAAGAAAGAAAATTACGAAAAGACACTTAACAGCTTGGCAAAAGAAGCGCGCGCGCGCACACACACACACACACACACACACACACACACACACACACAAAGACTGAATAAAACAATACCTCAAAGAATCCTTAAAAAGCAAAACTGGCCAAATGGAAAAAGAGGTACAAAATCTTGCTGAAGAAAATAATTCCAGAAAAATAACTGGGTAAGTAGAAGCTAATGAATCCATGAAACACTAAGAAACATGAAAAAAAGTCAAAAGAATGGAAAAAAATGAAGAAAATGTAAAATATTTCATTGGGAAAACTGACTGGGAAAATAGATCCAGGAGAAATAATTTAAGAATTTTTGGAATACCTGGAAGCCATGATCAGAGAAACAGCCTAGACATTATATTTCAAGAAATTATCAAGGAAAACTGTCATTATATTCTGGAACCAGAGGGTAAAATAGATATCAAAACAATCCACCAATCACCACCTGAAAAGAGATCCCAAAATGAAAACTCTCAAAAATATTACAAGAAAATTCCAGAGCTCCCAGGTCAAAGAGAAAATACTTCAAGCAAATAGTAAGAAGCAATTCAAATACTGTGGAGTCACACAGTCTGGATTACACAAGATTTAGCAGCTACTAAATTAAAGGCATGGAGGGTTTAGAATGATATTACAGATGGCAAAAGAGCTGAGATTAAAACCAAGCATTACAAACTCAGCAAAACTGCAGATAATCGTTCAAGGGGAAAAAACTGGAAATTTAACAAAATAGAGGACATTCAAACATTCCTGATGAGAAGACCAGAGCTGAAGAGACAATCTGATTTTCAAATACAATTCCAGGGAGGAATAAAAAGGTAATCATGAAAGAGAAATCATAAAGGATTCCAATAAGGTTAAATTGTTTACTTTTCTATATGGGAAAATGATACATGTATCTTCTAAGAACTTCATCAGGGCAGTTAGAAAGATTCTACATAGAGAGTGAAGTAGTGAGCTGATTATGTTGGGATGATAGGAAAAAAATGGTTATGTGAGAAAGAGGGACATGCTGGGAGAAGGGAGAAAGAAGAGGAAGAATTAGGGAAATTATCTTATTAAAAAAAGCATGCAAGGAAGAGCCTCATATATAAAATGATTCAGGGCATGAATGTATGTGTGTGTATTGAAGAAATCCAGCTGTCCCATGAGTTAAATTTAGAAATCCAGTTCTCTTGCTAATCAATCACTATTTTATTCTCACCTCAAAGAATAATCTTCTCTTTGGGGCATACAGGTATACCTCAGAGAGTCTGTTCCAGTATATTTACACCACCAAGAAATCTTTCAGGGATGTCTGGTTTGCTACCCAAAAGTCTGGTCCACTATCTTTGACCTTGCAGGTGGACTCAAACTATGAACAATTCTTAGTCACAGGAAGAAAGAAGGGCATTTAGCTAGCCCCTCATTCCAAGCTTCCAACCAATCATTTTGTTCCCCATGCCTCAGCTTTGTAGCCAATCATATCATATTATCTGCAACCCCAGGTTACTAACCCCATAACCAGTTGTATAAATTATTTCCTTACCTACCCATTTCTGATCTTTATTCTGTTATTCCCCAAAACCTTAAAAGGGGTGCTGTCTTTTTGCTTGGGAGTCTTTGGCTGAGGCAGAGTCGCTGACTTGCTTTATTAATAAGTAGAGACTCTGATAATAAACTATTATCTTCCTCAGAGAAAACATGCTTCAGTCTACCTTTGTTGAATTTTACTTGCAACAATATAAGCCTAGCAGTTCCAGATTTCAAAGTGGTAATCATCAAAACAATCTGGTATTGGCTAAGAAATAAAGGGGTAGGGGCAGCTAGGTGGTGCAGTGAATAGAGCACTGGCCCTGGAGTCAGGAGGACCTGAGTTCAAATCTGGCCTCAGACACTTAACACAAAACTAGCTGTATAACCTTGCACAAATCACTCAACCCCAACTGCCCTACCTTCCCCTCTCCAAAAAGAAAAAAAAAAGAGTGGTAGATCAGTAGAATACAGAGTGGTAAATGACTATAATAATCTAGTGTCTGATAAACCCAAAGATCCAAACTTTTGGGATAAGGATTCTCTATCTGACAGAAATTGCTCGGAAAGCTAGAAACCAGTTTGGCAAAAATGAGCCACAGACCAATATGTCACACCATATACCAAGATAAGGTCAAAATGAATAAATGATTTAGACACAAAGGATTATATAAATAAGTAAATGGAAAAGTGTACCTGTCAGATCTATGGATAAGGTGAAGAGTTTATGTCCAAATAAAAGATGAAAGGGATTATGTGAAGTAAAATAGATAAATTAGAAGGAAAACAGGAAAGTAGAAAAAACATATTTTCTCTGATAAAGGCCTTATTTCTTAAATATCTAGGGAACTGATACAAATTTATAAAAATAGGACCTATGTCCTAGTTGATAAGTAGTCAAAGGATACAAATATACAGTTTTGTTTTTTTTTTTTGCTTTTTGGAGGGGGGAAGGCAAGGAAACTGGGGTTGACTTGACCAAGGTCACATGGCTAGTAAGTGTTAAGTGTCTGAGGTTGAGTTTGAACTCAGGTTCTCCTGACTGTTCACAGCACCACCTAGCTGCCCCACAAATATGCAGTTTTCAAAAGAAGAAATCAAGGCTATCAATAGTTAAATGAAAAATGCTCTAAATCCTAGTGATTAGAGAAATGCAAATAAAAACAATTTTGAGATGCTGCCTCACACCTATCAGATTGACTAAAATGAAAGAAAAGGAAAATTACTAATGCTGAAGGAGATATGGAAAAACAGGGACACTAATACACTGTTAGTACAGCTGTAAATTGATCTATCTATTCTGGAGAACAATTTGCAACTACATCCATAGGGCTATAAAACTATGCATACTTTTTGACCCAGTAATACCAGTACTAGGTCTGTGTCCCAAAGAGATCTATGATAATGGAAAAAAAAACCCATTTGTACAAAAATGTTTATTGCAACTTTTTTTTTTTTAGTGGTGGCAAAGAATTTAAAATTGAGGGGATGCCCATTAATTGGGGAATGGCTGAAGAAATTGTGGTAAATGCTTGTGCTGAAGTAATATTGTGCTATAAGAAATGATGAGCAGGATGGTTTCAAAAACCTGGGAGGACTTATATGAACTGATGCAAACTGAAGTGAGCAGAACCAGGAGAACACTGCACAAAGTAACAGCAATATTGCAGGGTGATCAATTGTGAAAGACTTAGCTATTTTGATCAAGACAATGATCCATGACAATTTCAAAGGACCCATGATGAAAAATGCTACCCACCTCTAGAAAAAGAATGAACTCTAAATGCAAACTGAAGCATACTTTTAAAAAAATAGTATTTTCCCCCCAATTAAAAATAAAAATATTTTTAGCATTCATTTTTACAAGATTCCAAGCTCCAAATTTTTCTCCCTCATTGCCTCCTCTTCTGAAAATGGCAGGCAGTTTCATATAGTTCATAAATGTTATCATGTAGAACATTTCCATATTCTTCAGTCATGGAGGAATGAACAGGTTAAAAGAAAAAAACACAAGAAAGAATAAAGTGAAAAAAAATGCTTTGATCTGCATTCAGAGTTCCTGAGTTTTTTACCTAAATACAGACAGCATTTTCCTTCATGAGTCCTTTGTTCTTGTCTCGGATCACTGTGTTGCTAAGAAGAGCCAAGTCATCCATAAATGATCATCACACAATATTTGCTGATACTGTGTACAATTTTTTTTAATTTTTTAGTTTACATCATTCATTTCCACAAGATTTTGAGTTACAATTTTTTCCCCATTTTTCCCTAACCACCATCCCAAAATAGTGATCCCACTGAATGTCCCCTCCCCCAATCTGCTCTCTCCCGTATTCCCTATTCCCCCTTCGACTTTCCAGTAGGGCATGGCGGATCTATATGCCCCAGTGCCTGTGTATCTCATTTCCCAGTTACGTGTAAAATAATAATAATAATAATAATATGTATGTATATTTTTAAAAGTTTGATTTTAAAACTTTGGATTCCAGATTCTTTCCCTTCCTCCCTTGTTACCCACTCTCACTGGGAAGATATGCAATTCAATATAGGTTGTACATATGTAGCTATGCGAAACTTTTTCCATAGTGGATATATTGTGAAAGACTGTCCATATTTCCCTCTATCCTATCCCATCCCCCACTTGTTCTATTCTCTACTTTGATCCTGTCCCTTTTCAAAAGTAGGTTCGTCCAACTTCTTTCCCCCCCAGCCTGCCCTCCCTTCCATTATCCCCCCTCACTTCCCCTTCCCCTCTACTCTCCTGTAGGGTGAGATACCCTATTTAGTGTGTATGTCATTCCCTCCCTAAGCCAAATTCAATGAGAATAAGGTTGACCCCTTCCCTTTTGCCTTCCTATTCTTCCCTTCCATTGTAACCATTTTCCCTTGCCTCTTCTATATGATAGTTTACCCCATTCTGTCTCTCCCCATCTCTCTCATTATATTTCTCTCTCACCTCTTAATTTCACCTTTTAAGTATCATCCCTTCCTATTCAATTGGTCCTGTGCCCTGTCTATGTATACCTCTAGACATATATACACACACTCACATATGTATTCATAAACCCATATACCCTCCTATATAGACATATATGTATGTATACATACACGCACACACACATATACATTTCTATTCTCTTCAACTATTCTCATACTGAGAAAAGTTTCAAAAGTTACAGTGATCGTTTTTCCATGTAGGAATATAAGTAGTTCAACTCTGATAAGTTCCTTATGATTTCTTTTCCCTTTTTACCTTCCTCATGCTTAGCTTGCTTCTTGTATCTGAATATCAAAATTTTCTATTCAACTCTGTTTTTTTCCATCAAGAATGCTTGAAAGTCCTCTATTTCACTGAATGACCATATTTTCCCCTGAAACATGATACTCAGTTTTGCTGGGTAGGTGATTCTTGGTTTTAATCCCAGCTCCTTTGCCTCTGATTCCTCAGTGTAGAAGCTGCCAGATCCTGAGTTATCCTGATTGTGTTTCCACAATATTGAAATTGCTTCTTCTTGGCTGCTTGTAATATTTTCTCCTTGATCTGGGAACTCTAGAATCTGGCTATAATATTCCTAGGAGTTTTCTTTTAGGGATCTTTTTTAAGAGTTGATCAGTGGATTCTTTCAACCTCTATTTTGCCATCTGATTCTAAAATATCAGGGCAATTTTCCTTGAGAATTTCTTGAAGGATGATTTCTAGGTTCTTTTTTTGATCATGATTTTCAGGTAGCCCAATAATTTTTAAATTATCTCTCCTGGATCTATTTTCCAGGTCAGTGGTTTTTCCAATGATATATTTCTATTTTTTTCATTTTTGGATCTGTTTAATAGTATCTCGATTTCTCATAAAGTCACTAGCTTCCATTTGCTCCAATCTAATTCTGAAGGAATGATTCTCTTCAGTGAGCTTTTAAGATTCTTTTTTCTATCGGGCAAATTAAGGCATTCTTCTTATTACCTTTTTGAGCCTCTTTTGCCATCTGAGTTTGTCTATTTTTTAAGGTGTTATTTTCTTCACTCAGGTTGTTGTCTCTCATTTCATAATTTTCTTGCATCGTTCTCATTTCTCTTCCCAATTTTTCCTCCATTTCTCTTATTTGGTTTTCAAAATCCTTTTTAACCTCCTCTATGGCCTGTAGCCAGCTCATATTTTTCTTGGAAGCTTTTGGTGCAGGAGTTCTGACTTTGTTATCTTCCTCCTGTTCCTTGCCACAGTAGAACTCTGCTACCAGAAAGTGGAGCTTTGTCCCAAATCACTGGTGTTTTCACACCTGCTGGAGGTATTAGTTGGGTGCTCTCTCTGAAGGCTCCACATGCTCTGGCAAACTGCTCATGCACTCTAGGACCTCCACCCTAGACAGGGATCCAGATCCTAGAAAGTTAAGAGCAAGAGCAATTACCCCTCAGACTGGTTTGCTTGGTCTCCCTACAATCTGTAGACCGGGAGCTCTGAAGCAGCCGTAAGGTGGGTGGCAGCACGGCCGCCACGCCTCAGCTGCTTCTCACCCCCAAATTCCCAGGTCCCGAAGTCCACACTGAATTGACCTCTCACTTTGTCCTTGGCATCTATGGGTTGATAATTCCAGAAACTGTCACAGCTACTGGTGCTGTGAAGTCCCTCCAGCCTGTGGCTGGTCAGGTGCCCTGAGGCTAAAACCTCGGGTTCCTGCGGGGCTGGGCTGGGCTCCCAGAGCACTGAGCTGGCCCCTTCCTGCTGGCCTGTCCTCAGCAGGAGGTTAGCTTCTCTTTGTCATTTTGTGGGTTCTGTAGCTCCAGAGTTTGTCTAGAGTCATTTTTTACATGAATTGGAGGAGGTAAAAGCCAGAGTCCCAAGGAAGTCCTGTTTCTACCCCGCCATATTGACTCTGCCCCTGTGTACAATGTTTTCCTGCTTCTGCTCATTTCACCTTGCATCAGTTTATGCAAGTCCTTCCTGGTTTTTCTAAAATCTGCCTCTTTTATCATTTCTTATTGCACAACAGTATTTCATTACATTCATATACCACAGCTTGTTCAGCCATTCCCCAACTGATGGGCAGTCCCTCTGTTTTCCATATTTTGCCACCATGAATATGACTGCAAAGCATCCTTTTTTAAACTTCCTGTATTTTTGTTTTATTTTGTTTGTGTCTTCTTTTGCAACATGGATAATATGGAAACGTTTTGCATGATCTCACATGTATAATCAAAATTGAACTATTTGCCTTCTAGAGGGTGGAGGGGAAGAAGAGAGAGAATTTGGTACTCAAAATTTTAAAAAATGATAGTTTAAAACTTTTTATATGTACTGGGGAAATAAAAATAATCTGAAAAATAAAAACAAAAAGCATCATCAATTAATTCTGTTTTTAATTCTTTTTTTTCCCAGAGTTTTTACTCCATAGTTTATCTCGTTTCATTTCTTCTAGATACTCTTGTAGAAAATTAATTTTTTCCTTTGACTCTCTGCAGCTGTTACAGCATTATCTTCTCTTTCTAGGCAAGATTTCTGCAAATCTTTTCATCTATAATAGTCCTTTATACTGGTCCTTGTCTTCAGCTTATTCATCTTTCCAGACTTAGTTCCTTCTCTGCTCTAGCTCTAGGTTCTTTCCTTTTCTGCACTTTGGATGAGCTGGGCTGAACTTGCTTATTCTCAACTTGGGTCACCTGCATCCCTGCACTGAGTTCCAACTCTCAGGATTAGTTTCCCCTGGATCTTTAAGGTTTAGAAGGTTGGATGCCGCAGGCCTACGGTTTAGGACAGTGTTAAAGACTCTGGGGCCTAAGTCCACATTGCAAGTTTCTAATCACCCTGTGGCTTTCTGGGGGAGTGTCCTGATCTTTCTGTCTCAGAATACAAAGTCTGGTTATCTCAAGTAAAATAACATATAAATTGAGTTGCAAAACTCAAAGAGCTAATTAATGCTATTGTTATAATATTAATAATAGTACTAGCACTACTACTATAAAGATCTCCCAGTAATCTTTGGTCCTCCTTCTTAGAGGCTGCTAGATTTAGTTTCCTGTGCTGGTGCTGACTTTGTTGTTTGACCCCTTTCCTATTACCTGTTGGACTTCACTATTCAATCTGGTGTGATAGAATTTTCTTTTTGGTTGTAGTGGTAAGATATAATACATCATATGTTTTGTTTGACTTTAAAAAAAAGCCTACTTCAAACTTCCCCTCTCGTATGTCTTATTTGCTGATATTTTCCCCCTCTCTTTTAATCCCTTTTACAGAAATAAAAGATGTTATCTTTCTTTTCTCCAGATATATCTTGGGTTATCTAGCCCTCTTCCCCCATTTCCAAATTCTTGCTATCCAAATTTACTTTCTTTTCATGAAATCCACTCAAATCACCCTCACCCAAATCTAAATTATTTTCTCCTATAATCTTTAGTATCTAAAATAGTGTACTCAAACCACCCTTAATTATATATCCTGGCATAGGAAGGGCCAAAAACTGACTTGTTTGCAATTTCTCCCTTAAAACAATCTTTTTATGTTCTCCACCCCCGTGCCAAAGACATTTAATCTCAGCATGTGTTCTGATAACCTTTAAAATTAACATATACTATCATCTTCCAACCCCAAAAGGGATACTGTGAGTATAAGAGTAAATAGTCATTTACTATAAAATATGGGAGGAAAAAAACCCCAAACCTGTCATTAACTGTAGTTAATAAGAGCAATAAAATAGCAGTCTTTATATCTTTACATTCATTACTGCATATCACTAACTTACCACTTTATTTCTGAAATTCTATATTATAGCTACTTAGAAAAATACAAAAACACAACAGAATGATGAAAAAAGAAAATGACTAATTTTTTTTACAACTGTAGATTTGTTTTTTCTAGAATTCTGTAGAAATACCTAGAAAATCTTAAATCTCATAAAAGACAAAGAGAAACTGATGTTCAGCTGTTTCTTTTTAAACTAATACTTAGAAGGGCAAATATTCTGAATTCCCTTGCTATTATTTTAGAGGGAAAAAACCAAAAACTGAAGCTCAATCCAACTCTACCATAAAATTGCAATTAGCTGAATGTCAATTAGGATTTATTTGCATTTTGGTATTAGAAAAATGAAATAAATCACAAGGAAAAATACTGATCAATATCAGCCACTTAACTGTGACATTTTGTTTCTCAGCTGGTTAATGAGGGTTACTGCACATACCCCATAGTAAAAGACTAAGAGAGAGAGACCTTTTAAGGCACTGAGTCTAGGGACTGGGTAGAGAGTTTTTCTTCTTTTTTTTTTTCCTTCTTTGGAGGGCAACTGGGGTTAAGTAACTTGCCCAAGGTTACACGGCTAGTTTTTTTTTTTGTGTGTGTGGGTGTTAAGTGTCTGAGGCCAGAACCAAACTCGGGTTCTCCTGACTCCAGGGCCAGCGCTTTAGACTCACTGTGCCACCTGGCCGCCACTAGGTAGATAGTTTTTTATATAAGGATGGGTAAGCCCATTCTGGTCCAAGCTGGCCTTGCCCCTGAAGGGATAGCATAACCCAAGAATGTGCCCTGTCTAGCTTTTGGCTTGACATATGGAAGCTACAATTTCATTCCTCAGTCTCAAGAAAGTGGAACTTGATGACAACCGACCTTTGAATACTTTGCTCTCAAAACAATGTGTACCTTTTCAGAATTGCTAAAATGTAAATTGGTAAGATTTGTCAATCTTACATGTGTCTGCTGACTTGCCTAGATATGGGGGAAGAATAATGGGGTAAGACAAACAGGCACTTTCCCTCCCAGTCCTTCTAGGCAGACTATATATACTGACATTACAGTCAAAGCCCTGGGGAAGACTATAGGAAGGCTTAGCCTACCTCTCTCTTCTTGTCTTCTCTTCCTTTCAGATGGGGACATGTAAAAGGTAATTTGAAGATCTTCCCTGCTCCTTAATAAGCCTAAGTGAATTTGAAGACTTTCTTTGCTTGAAAAATATATTCTAGAGGCGGCTAGGTGGTGCAGTGAATACAGCACTAAGTCAGGAGGATTTGAGTTCAAATCCGGCCTCAGACATATACATACACAAACTAGCTATGTGACCTTGGGCAAGTCACTTAACCCCAACTGCCCTCCAAAAAGCAAATAAAAACAAAATATGCTGCCCCCTAATAGGCTGAATGTAATCACATGGAACCTGTGGTGGAAGGAGTTTGCTGTTGGTTTGCGGGAAGGCTAAAGGATGCTGTGGTTCTCTGTGCTGCTGTGACTTATTAACTTCTTTGCTACTATGATGGAAATGGCTTACTAGTTTTGGGATTTGGTTTTCTGGTGTCTGAATAAATTTTTTTCTTCTGTTTTATATATGGAGAGTCTCTTATATTTTGCAATTGAGCACTATGCAGGTATATTTATTGTGATCGCTGGCATTGTGAATATTGCTTTGGCGCTACAGGGCAGCAGATTTAGCTTATGTATTTTGTTCTATCCCTTTTTGCTCTTTCTTCTTGTCTCTTCTTTCTTCAGCAAAAGCTACAACCTAGAAGCATGTACTCTTTCTCTCTCTCAGTTCAGCAGGAGCTAGAGGAATAGGCTCATCATCTCTTTTCTGGGGGAACAACCTGGAGTTCTGGTGAATTTTCAAACCAATGCAGTCATGTTGGGAGTGTGCTTTCTTACTTCTATCTTCTTGCCTCTCCTTCAGATGCTTTCTATTCAGCTTTCTCATATCACATCTTATCGTCACCCAATCTGTAAAACTAGAGGTACAGTATATTTCTGAACCACTCTCCATCAGGCTGACTCTCTCTTTAACACTCATAAACATTCTTTCTTTCCCTTCTCTTTTAGGTTTCTTTTCTCTCTTTATTTTATCCTAATGGCTTATTGTCTTGGTTCTGCTAGGACTTGTGTCAGTTCAGACCATGAGGACATATGAAAAGTATCTATTTATAGTTTATTCTTTTCTTCTCTGAAGAAAAGCATGTATGGATGAATTTTTAAGATTTTGCATCAATTAAAGTTAGTTAGATTAGCACATGTTTGTCTTAAGCCAAAATATTCCCCAAATAGTTGATTTGTATCTAAGTCTTGCGTGTTCTACAAGCAGCACCCCACTTTAAAGGAATTTGTGTATGAACTACTTTGTGGATATATGTAGAAATGGGGGGGGGGTATACACTGGAAATGTAGGGAGGTGATATAAGACTTATTGAAATATACCAATAACTCTATCACCTATGATACTGAGAGTAAAAAGTTTGTTATGAAGCGTTTTGAGGTTTCAAAGTCTCATTCAGATATTATGGGTCAATTAAAAAAATAGTAGCTGATATTTATATCTGCCTTCCTGATGCTGTTCTTACAGGTCCATGACATTCTTTTGTATTTATCTTCGGTTTACTAAATAAATCATGCCAAATTAACCTCATTTCCTTTTTGGGGGGGAATGGTTGATAAGACTAGCAGATTAGGAAAATTTTGCCTATATAGTACATTTAGATTTCAGCAAAGTGTGTGCCAAATTCTCTTGCTCTTCTGCCCCTACCTTTTGCCAACTACCTTGCGGATGCATTCCCACCCCTTGACTCCTTGTCGATCCTGCCAGATCCTCAGGTAGAGGCCTGAATTCAAGTCCTATCTCTAATTCTTACTATCTGTGTAATCTGGGGTAGTCAATTTCCTTCTCTTAGCTTCAGTAAATAACCTACCCTATAAAATGGACAGTTTGGACTAGTAAGGGGGTGGGGAACCTGCAGCCTCAGGGCCACATGTGGCCCTCTAGGTCCTCAAGTGTGGACCTTTGACGGAATCCAAACATCAGAGAACAAATTGGATCCTGTCAAAGGGCCACATTTGAAGACCTAGGAAAACACATGTGGCCTTGAAACTGCAGGCTCCCTACCTCTGGACTAGATGGTCTATAAGGTCCCTTCCAACCCAATCTATGATCCTATGAAAACAAATGACTACATGATGGTATCAAGATTAAAAAAAAGGTTTTTGTGGGCTTGCACAATGAATTAATCTGATAAGAAAACTGAACAGGTGTAAAACCATGCACTCAGGTTAATAAAACAAAAGAAAGCAGTCACTCACCTTAATCACCAAACCTGGTTCTGAAAGACTTCTGACTGTTGTCAAAAAGCTGAAGATCTGCCATCAATGAAGTTATTAAAAATAAGGTACCCCAGGCTCTGAAGGGGTGTTATTGTGGATAACACTGTTACCCACAAGCTGAGTCAGTAATCTTACATTGCAGGGCAGCATACCAGATCACTATAGGAGAAAACAAATTCATAATAAGCTTGGTGGTCCAAGGCAGAAGGACACTAAATTATATTCTATAGTGAAGTTAGTTTCATCCTAAATAAAGGGATAGAGTGAGAAAAGAACTTGGGGAAAATGACTTGTAAAATACCGTATTCGCATACATTGCCATGCTGATACCAGACCACCAAAAAGCCAAGTTCAAAGACTACTGCTGAAGATACAAATAGTAGAGAGAAAAAAATGTTTATAGTGTAATTAGAGTACCAATTGCTAGGAATTCTGAAGCCATATAAAGAAATTTTTTTTTTAAATGCTATGTGAATCAGAGAGAGTCACAGGAAAGGTTGGGAGAATGGTAAGAAAGGCTGGGGTAGAAGGAAGAGAAGAAAATTTAGAACCAAGTAAAAATAATTACCTTTTAAACACAACACTTATTTTAAAGATTTTTTTTTTTTGGAAGCAACAGACCATAAACTGTAGTCTGTACAATCTGATTTGCCCATACAATTATACTGTTTGGTATATTAAGTTTAAAAGCAGACTTCACTCAGACAATTATTACAAATGTGCAAGGAATCTTTTTTCAGTTTTTGCCTACTTATTAAAAACAGATAAGACCTTCAGGAAAAAATTACCAATACTATAGTAATCTCACTATAGTAAATAAAGAAACTTATCGACTTAGTGACTTCAGTATTGTCAAACACATACAAAAAACAATCATTCTGAAAAAAAGGAGCTAAAGCACCTCAAAAATCTCACTGAATAAAACTTTTAAAAAATTAATCTCATTTTCTGAATTATCACTATAAGTAGTTTTTACTTCTTCATTTTCTCTCATCTTTACATATTTCTGGAACTCAAGGTTTGTTTCTTTTGAGATAAGCTTCTTCCCAATTTCAAGATTGTTTAGTTCTTGATTCAGTCAGAGCACTTCCAAATTTGAACCAATTCTTTCTGTAACAGATGGAAGAAGCTAAAACAAGCAAAAATTGAGAGGAATCTGACACACATCATGCAAAATTTTTGTCATCATGTGTATGAGGAATATGCCTGGCAGAAACTTACACTAAATTCCTGGATCCTACATTTAAAAATTGTTTGCATAAACACTCATTTTCTATGTTTAATATGAATGTATAAGTAGAGGCTACATCAGATTGCATGCTGTCTTGGGAAGGGATTAGGGAAGGGAGAGAGAAAATTTAGAACTCAAAATCTTATGGAAGTGAATGCTGAAAACTAAAAATAAATAAATACTCATTTTCCTGAGAGATAATGCAGTAGTCCTATGCTCAATTAATTACATTTATGCTTCTGAATACATAGTACTTAATGCTACCATTCACTCAACTACTCCTATGAGGCCTAGTTAGGACTTAAATGTAATTCCTGAATTCTACACCAAAAGTCGAAAGACAGCCCCAAAGAAAAGAGAGCAATGAATCCTATGAATGAGTCATCTGATTAGTTGGTAATATTTCTTATGGAAGAATTGGCATGATTTTCACAGAGATACTTTAGTTTTGCTCTTATTTATTAAATCACTTACCACCCATTTTTTTTTCTTCTCAGCTACTATATTCTATTCCTTCTAAGCAAGGATGGGGTTTTATTTTTTCTATCATCTGTCTACTGCAGAGGAGAATAGAAATACCAGCTCTCAGCTTCTCCTCTAGCCTCCTGTCTCTAAAATAAGACCTTCTATGAATTTTACAGGGGGAAAAAGACAAAGTGAAAAATTAAAAAGTTTCTCAAGTGCCTCACAATAAAAGTTGTTTTCAGGCTCTACTAGGACCTAAATGGCTAAACCCTGATCACTTTACAATTTGCTTTTCACCTAACCTAACCAATCTACCTAACCTCTCTCTGCACCTCTCCCTCTTTGGGAGTGGCATTCCTACCTCTTTCTAGGATCCTACCTACTTAAAACCTATAGGGCAAGATAATCATATAAAGAAGATAATGTTGAGTCTTTGGATATACAATTAGATTTTTCCACACTTCTTCAGAAAACCTTAATTTAAGTCAGCCTTCTTCTCAAGTATCTTCCTTTGGAAACATAAAGATACCCTGAGCTCACAATCTGATTTTGTCTTATTCCCACATATTGCCTATCCTCAGCATGTGAGAAATGTTAAACTTATAGAATTTAGTTTTATATAAAGTCTTCATATTGCATAGTTTGTAGAAATCATTTGATTTAATGAAGGCCCATGGAAAAAAATATGAACATACAATCTTAGGCATCATACAAAAAAATATATAATCCACATTAAAAAATTTTTTTTCTCAATTTCCTAGGATTGGAGAGGAGTCCCCCCAGAAAAATCGTGGATAAATTGAATTCCTAACTTATTCTGAGTCTCATACTTGTCACTCTCCTTTCAGTAACTTAACAAGATTTCTCTATTACATCCCCTAAACATATTCTGCAGACAGTGAAAATCCAGCTAATATTTGTGCTTGACTGACTTAACCCTGTCTATGTTTTCCTGAAGAAACACAAATGCACAAATATGTCTATCTGGTTATTTATGCCATAAAGCTATATTAAAATCATTTTAAGACTACATTCAAAAATCTTGTTTAAAATATCCCACGGGATTAAATATAACATCTTTTAGAAAACATCTGTTTGAGTTCACAGAATAAAATTTGTAAATCTGCAATGGTATTACTAAGGAGCAGGGTTTGCTTAGTGAGTTTGCAAATTACTATGAACAAATTACCAGCTCAATAGTCAGTGGGAGAAAGATAGCTCACCCTAAGAATAAACTGAAAAATGCTCTCTTATCTACCCTAAGGATAAATTGAAAAGCGTTCTCTTTTTGATCAGAAAAACCCTGTAAATTATAGTAAGATTTATTAAGACTTAGCATATAGTTAATTTTTGCTCTTAGCTTGAATATGGGACCCAGCAGTGTTGAAGACATTGGGCAAAGACCTTTCAGCTAATCCAGAGGGCTAGAAAGACTGAACAGAGCTAATTAAAGGGACATCTTAAGTGATTCCACAGTGGCTGAGATAGTAACAAACTACTGGTACCTTGCTGCAAGCAACCCTTTAAAAAATCTGAAAAGATTTGACATAAATTTAAAAGGAAAATTATAATGAAAACTGAATAAGAACACTATATACTAATAACTTGTATCTTAGTTGAGACAGGTACTAAATTATAGCAAGGTCTGCTTTATAAAAATAATCTACTTAGATATTTTTAATAGTAAGTTATTTTACAGTAAGTTAATTTTTTAAAATCGAAATACTCACCTGTTGACTACTATAGTGTAACATGACATGCATGAATCAAGATATCTACTGCCATTTGATGGACCCTAAATTTAGTAGCAGTTCCTAAAGAAAGAGAAGAAGAAAGGCAAAGTCTTAAATGTTGAATTTGCAAGATAATTTATAAAATGATGACAGAGGTTACACAAATATACTACAGAACATACTGGTATATTTTCTTACCAAAAAATGGTAGGCTTCTCAAAAAGTTTGCACCAAGGTAGAAATAACATGAAATTCAGTACAAAATTAAGCTAATTTCTGTAACTGATTGACATAGCAGGCAACACTAAATTGCTTGGCTGTGTGGTTTTATGTTAACATTAATACATATTATAGTTTCCATCCCATCCCACAGGAACATCCCCAAGATGTTCTAATATAGATTTATATTTAGCAAGAATTACAACTAAATAACCCTATTCAAAGCAGCAGCTATGCCCCATTCCCATTCAGCTAGATGGCACAGCAGACAAAGTATTGCACCAGTAATCAGAAATACCTGAGTTCAAATCTGGCTCCAGAAACTTACTAGTTATGTAGCCCTGGGCAAATCACTTAATCTCTGCTTGCCTCCATTTCCTCAACTGTAAAATGGGGGATAATAATAGTACCTTCCTCTCAGAATCATTGTGAGGATCAAATGAAATAATATTTGTGAGGAGCTTAATACAGTGCTTGATACCTAGTAGGTGCTATGTGAATGCTTATTCTCTTCCCTTACCATATCAATTTTTCATTTCATTCCATTGACCCTGGCCTCCTAATACCATTTCTGGTAGTGGATGAGGTGACTTTACTATCCTCTCTCCCAAATCTCAGGTCAGAAGAACTGAGTTCCAGTTCTGACTCCTTCCACTTACCAGCTGTGTCACTTTACCTGGGCAAGTCACAGTCTCTTTGAACTCAAAACTAAAACAGAGCTAACACCCACCGCCATCAAATAGGGCTACTGGGGTGGAGTCAAGATAACGAAGTAAAAACAGGACTTCCTCGAGGCTCCAGCTTACACCCCCTCCAATTCATGTAAAAAATGACTCTAGACAAACTCTGGAGCTACAGAACCCACAAAATGACAGAGAGAAGCTAACCTCCTGCTGAAGACAGTCTGGCAGGTCGGCAGTTAGGGGCCAGCCCAGTGCTCTGGGAGCCCAGCCCAGCCCCCCAAAAGCTGGAAGTTTTAGCCTCAAGGAGCCTGACCAGCCACAGGCTGGAGGGACTTCAGAGCATCAGCAGCTGTGGCAGTTTCCACAATTATCAACCCATAGATGCTAAAGACAAAGTGAGAGGTCAGCGTAGACTTTGCGGGAACAGGGAGTGGAGCTACAGAACCCGGCCTTTGCTCGCCCCCCCCCCCCCCCCCCCCCCCCGAGATCCTGGCCTGCAGATTATAGGGGAACCAAACAACCAGTCTGAGGGGTAATTGCTCTTGTGGTGCGTGAGCAGTTTGTCAGAGAGTGTGTTGAGGCTTCAGAGAAGGTACCCAACTAATACCTCCACCAGCTGTGAAAACCCCAGTGATTGGGATAAAGCTCCCCTTTCTGGTAGCAGAGTTCTACTGTGGCAAAAGGCTCAAAAATCAAGTAATTGAGTGGCAACATGAGCAAGCATAGGAAGCAAAGCAAACAGAGCAATACTACTTTACACTCCTATTTTGGGGACAAAAAAGATCAAAGCATAGAATAGGAGGAAGACAGCAAAGTCAGAACTCTTGCACCAAAAGCTTCCAAGAAAAATATTTGCTGGCTACAGGCCATAGAGGAGCTTAAAAAGGATTTTGAAAACCAAAGAGAAGTGGAGGAAAAATTGGGAACAGAAATGAGAACGATGCAAGAAAATTATGAAATAAGAGTCAACAACCTGACTGAAGAAAATAACACCTTAAGAAATAGACTAACTCAGATGGCAAAAGAGGCACAAAAAGGCAATAATCTCAAAAGCTCACTGAAGAGAATCATTCCTTCAGAATTAGATTGGAGCAAATGGAAGCTAGTGACTTTATGAGAAATCAAAATACTATCAAATAGATCCAAACAAATAAAAAAAAAAATAGAAGGCAATGTGAAATATCTCATTGGAAAAACCACTGACCTGGAAAATAGATCAGGAGAGATAATTTAAAAATTATTGGACCACCTAAAAGTCATGATCAAAAAAAGAACCTAGAAATCATCCTCCAAGAAATTCTCAAGTAAAATTGCCTGATGTTTTAGAACCAGAGGGCAATAGAGGTTGAAAGAATCCACCTGGAATAGAGGACTTTCAAGCATTCTTGATGAAAAAACCAGAGTTGAAAGAAAAAGAAAGAAAGAAAAAAACAGATCTGAATAGAAAATTTGACATTCAGATACAAGAAGCAAGGGAAGCATGAGAAGGTAAAAAGGGAAAAGAAATCATAAGAACTTATCAAAGTTGAACTATTTACATTCCTACATGGAAAAATAATTGTAACTTATGAAACTTTTCTCAGTATGAGAATAGTTGAAGAGAATAGAAATGTGTGTGTATACATACATATATATGTCTATATAGGAGGGTATATGGGTGTATGAATACATATGTGAGTGTGTGTATATATATGTATAGGTATACACAGACAGAGGGCACAAGACCAATTGAATAGGAAGGGATGATACTTAAAAGGTGAAATTAAGAGGTGAGAAGAAATATAATGAGAGGAGATGGGGAGAGACAGAATGGGGTAAATCATCTCATATAGAAGAGGCAAGAGAAAATGGTTAAAATGGAGGGGAAGAACAGAAAGGCAAAAGGTAATGAGTCAACCTTATTCTCACTGAATTTGGCTTAGGGAAGGAATGACATACACACTAAACAGGGTATCTCACCCTACAGGAGAGTAAGGGGGAAGGGAATGAGAGGGGGGATAATGGAAGGGAGGGAAGGCTGGGGGGGGGGAAGGAAGCTGGAAGCACCCACTTTTGAAAAGGGACAAGATCAAAGTACAGAATAGAACCAGTGGGGGTAGGTTAGGATGGAGGGAAATATAGTCAGTCTTTCACAATATATACACTGTGGAAATGTTTTGCTTAGCTACACATGTACAACCTATATTGAATTGCTCATCTTCCCATTAAGGGTGGGTGATGAGGGAGGAAGGGAAAGAATCTGGAATTCAAAGTTTTTAAAATCAAATGTTTAAAAAAAAAAATATATATATATATACATATACTATTATTACTATTACTTTACATGCAACTGGGAAATAACATATACAGCCCTAGGCCATAGAGATCTACTGTGCCCTACTGGAAAGTTGGAGGGGGATGCGGGAAGATATTGGAGAGAGCAGATTGGGGAAGGGGATATTTAGTGGGATCGCTATTTTGGGATGGTGGGTGGGGAAAAATGGGGAGAAAATTTGTAACAAAATGTTTTTGGAAATGAATGATATAAACTAAAAAATAAAAAAGAGGAAAAAAAGGAAGAAGAAAAAAAATAGGGTTACCAAAATAACATGAAAACAGACCATTAGAAGCTAGGTCAGGAAAAAACGTGGGCTTTGGAGTCCCTGCATCTGTGTTTGACTCTCGTCTCTGTTCTTTACTACAAGGGAAATGAGAAAGTGAGGGCAATCATAGGCGACACTGAGAAACAGTATATCGGACCAGGGAAATCACTGCAATGAGGTACTCTGCCCTGGTCAGGTCACACTCATATATGCAGTGCTGGGTGTCATATTTTAGGAAAGCTATTGATAAGCTGGAGTTCATGTCACATAAGAATATCATGTCATATTACATAAGAATAAGTTTGCTTAGCCTAGAGAAGATAAAAGTGGTGGTAGAGATTGGGATGGGATAACAGTCTTCAAGTATTTGAAGATCTCTCCTATGGAGGAAGAGACTCACTTTGCTAAGCTCCAGAGGAGAGAATTAGGAGTAATTATGGGAAGGTATATGGGGGTGGAATTGCAAAGAGGTAAATTTAGAGGTAAAGAAAAACTTCCTAACAATTACAGTTATTTAAGAGTAGATTAAACTGTGTTTCAGAAAAGTAAGCTAACAGATTACTGTCCCCATAGGTAGGAATCCATTGACTAGATAACCTCTAAAACCTATAACCTTTTATCACCAGGTTCACTTGTAAAAGGGAAACTAGTGTCCTGACAAAAACATAGGAGTATAAAATTCCATCATGGTCAACAGTTAAAATGGGATCTCAAAGGAAGGAACAATTATGGCTATAAATTTTTAATGGCCTGTCATTTCCTCAAAATTTCAAAATAACAGTAATTTTTAACTGTTTCTGTAAGTTATTTTGATTTTCCAGTCCTTAGCTTTAGCATTATAGCTAAGAGCTCTAGAGAGGTTCAAACACATTTACATTTTTATCACAGCCCAGGACTGCTATTAAATACTTTTTTTTTAAGCAATTGTGGTTAAGTAACTTGCTCAAGGTTACATGGCCAGTCATTTCTGGGTGTGGTGCTAAGTATCTGAGCCCGGATTGGATCCCCAGGTCATCCCAACACTGGGGCCGGTGCTCTTAACTCTCTGAGCCACCTGGCCGCCCCTAAGGAATTGGGGTTAAGTAACTTGCTCAAGGTTACACGGCCAGGTGTTTCTGGGTTGGGTGCAAAGTGTCTGAGCCGGGATTTGATCCTCAGGTCATCCAGATACTGGGGCTGGTGCTCTTACTCGCTGTGCTACCTGGCCGCCCCTATATTAAATACATTTAATTTCCCCACTTTTAAAATCTCTAATTAATTTTTGTTTTTGAAATACCACTGATTTCTCTTGGACTTCTAATAATAGCTAGCATTTATATGATGTTTAAAGGCTGGCAAAGCTCTTTGCAAATGTTATCTCATTTGATCCTCCCAATAACTCTAAGAGATATTATCCACATTTTACAGTTGAGGAAACTGAAGCAGAGATTAAATGACTTGCCCAGGGTCACATAGCTATTAAGAAACAGAGGCAGAATTTGAGCTCAGGTTTTCCTGACTCCACATGTAGCACTCAATCTCTGCCACTTAGCTACTTGTCTCTAAGTAGTCTGTATTTTATTTGTGAGTTATTTGGGGTGAAGATTGACATCCCCCCCCACCCCCGCTTCTTATCCAGTCATCAGAGACAACTTTAACTTCTCAGTTTTATGAAACAACTTTCAAACCCTAAGGTTGATGGTAAAATGATTTGTGAATAATATAATCACCTTAAACAAATTTTTGAGAAATCAACCAATTTATCTGTACACAATTGAGTTCTAGACATGACAAAGGTTCCTATAATTTATGCTAGAGGGTCCTTGGATTTAGTCAGCATAACTTCATAACCCTTAATCTAAGTAGAAAATTTGGCAAACTCAAAATATCCATATTGATCACCTGAAGTATTACTTGATTTGTTTTTCAGCACCATGACTTTTCCTACTGATATGCTTTTCTCCTCCATTCCTCACAGCCCTCCCTTTTCTCCTTCTTAGGGTGGTGCTTTTGGAAATATCAGTATAGACTCCAGAGGGACCACAAACAAGACACTCCATCTCTCAGCTCTGGCTGTCGCATCTGTCTGTCCCCCATGCCTGGCACACTATCCTTCCTCTGCTTCTCCTGACTTCCTCCACAAATACCTATTTCTTTGGCTTGCTTTAAGTTCCAACTAAAATCCCATCTTCTACAGGAAATCTTCTCACCCCCTCTTAATTCCAGTGTCTTCCTTCTCTTATTTCCTCTTTATTCTGTATATAGATTACTTTGTATGTATGTTTGCATGTCTCCCCCTTTAGAACATAAATTCCTCAAGAGCAAGGTTTTGCCTCTTAGCACATTACTTGGCACATGGTAGATAATAAATAAATGTTTACTGATTAAGACACAGAGGACTAATTCCTGAAGTGTGACACCAATGGTTCAGTGTAATATAAGAAGTAACTTGAAAGTTGAACAGGTTTGCTGAGAGTCCAACTGAAAAAGGTTGGTGGTTGAATGGGGCTTGATGTAACCAAAATATAATTACTTACTCAAAGTAATTTAGTTGGGTAGTTAGGTGGTGCAGTGAATAGAGCACTGGCCCTGGAGTCAAGAAGACCTGATTTTAAATTTGATCTCAGACACTTAACACTCACTAGCTGTGTGACCTTGGGCAAGTCACTTAACCCCAATTGCCCTGCCCTCCCCCTTCCAAAAAAGACAAAGTGATTTACTTACTTCCTCTTATAATTAAAAAATCTAAATTTTTTTAAAAAAAGCATTTACATCAACAAACTTTTAGACATAATAAGAAAGTTTTGAAGTCTACTGCTAGTACTAAAAGGGTTTAGCAGAAGAATTAGATCACTCAAGTTTACAGCCTCTTTTATTTGGTATTTTTGAGGAAATGTCTTCAGGGGGAAACCATATGACTTAACTGAAGCCATTGGAGAAAAAAGAGTCAGGAAAAATACAATAAGAATAATAAGGTAGTTCACTGAGTCCCTCTGAACAGTGGGCTTGGAAATCACAATTCCAAATTAGGCATACTAAACTAAAGACCTTGACTAAAAGCTCCAAAGAGGAAATGGCAAGTAGCAGAGAAGAGACAGATAGAACCTGGACTTTCATCTGGGATCTTGGGCAAGATGGTCTTCAGGTCATGGCAAGAAGGGGAAGCCATAATGATCCAGTACGGCTACATCTATGCTTTAGGGCAGGATTATGGGAGCCTAGCCACAAATCTGGATTCACAGTCACACTTAACTTAGAAGTAGGTCTGATTAATTTCCTATACCTGGGTTGGCAGGCAGTGAACAACCAACCTGAGATAAAGCTGGAAGATTTTAGCCTGGAATGCTCCAAAGACAGAAGTCTCTGGCTACAGATACGAGGTGAGAGATTCTGGAAATCAGGAGGAAGGGATGTGACTAAGGAGACAATCTGTTTGCCAAAGACATAAAGCAGGGTAGTGTGGTGAAAGGAATGCTGATTTTGGAATAAAAGCACTAAAATATGAATCCTGGTTTTGCTACTTGGGCAAGTCATCTCCCCTCTAACATAGCAGTTTCCTCATTTGTAAAATAAAAGGAAAGGACCAAGATGATTTTTAAAGTCCCTCTTCCCCCAGCTGTGATTCCTATGAATTTATCAATATATTCTCTGTTAGCAGGAACATATAAATATTATGTAGAAAACCAAGTTCAGGGTGCCATACTACATCCTTTTTTTATAAGCCCAGGACCTTCCTGAGGTGTGTGTGTGTGTGTGGGGGGAGGGGAACCCTGACACTTAGGGAAAAAGTATCATTAAAAATAAAAAAAAAAAAAAATCAAGCCTCTCATGATTAGTTTGAATCTTTTATAGTTTAAATTTTGAAATCCACAGCTTAATATCATTAGCAGCTAGCAGGCATTACAGACATGCACTTACTAAAAACTACAAAATGTAGAGAACTGTCTTCAAATACAAACAATAATACACTGTAGTTGGCCTTAAAAAGTTGACATAATTCAATGTAGAGAATTATCTTCAAATACACTCCATAATATATTCTCTAGTTAGTCTTTCAAAGTTTACACAAATTATCTACCCTGAAACAATTTCCAAAGGTCCCTGATTTTCCCTCCTAAATTTACATTTACTTAAAAGGATCATTTCTAACAAGTACAAGCCTGTATGTAACAAACTCATTTTTTGTCACGGGGAATAAAAAGATAATAGCAACGTATATTTATTTTAGGTGTGGTTGTAATTTATTTTAGTCAAGGGAATGTGGGTTAGTGCCAATTTTAATGACATGAAGACAAAAGAGGGACAAGGGTAGCTCCTAAAAAAAAAATCTAAGTTTCTTAGGGAGAAAAAAGACAAGAGGCATAAAGAAAAATCCTTCTTGTTTAAATATTTTAATAAGATAAAGAATTCCTAAAATGTAAGACAATGAAATCAGACTATAAGGCAAGTGTTTCTTTTAAAAGGGTCATATCAAAAGCTCTCATGTTAACACAAACATTAGCCAAGGAAGGCAATCATGTAGACAATGGTCCAGGGCTAGTTTATTTTCCTTTTAAAATGATCAGTCCTAGTTTTTGGCACATAGAAGGAGCATAGGCTAGCAGAGTGCCAGACTTGCACTGAGGATTTTGATCTGGACTGAAATTCTGCTTTTAATTCTTAATGACAGCATAGACAAGTCACTTAATCTCTCTGAGTCTCAGTTTCCTCATCTGTAAAATAGGGATAACCTGTAGTACCCACTTCACAGGATTATAAGGTCAAGTGGGATAAGCTATATTAAAAAGTCTCTTGTGTACTATATAAATATAAGTTACTTTTCCTATATTTTTGGCATCTTACTCTCCTTTAAATCATACAGTGATGACATCAATGATTTAATTTTTTGGTCACAGATATTTTAGATACATTAAAAACAAATAAAATTCACTACAGTTTGGTAAGAATATAGCATTATTTTCAATGTATGTGTAATGAGAGTATAATGAGAATGCAAATTTAAAGATCTTCCCTGCCCCTAGGCTTAAGTGCACCTGGAGCCTGTGGTGGCAGGCTTGTTTCTCAAGAGATACTTTGTGATTGGGAAGTGAGTCAAGAAGGTTGTTACATTCTCTGAGCAAGAAAAAGGCCATATAAGCCCTGATGGGAGGCTTTGCTTTGGGGCTCACTTTGTGAAGTGTGTGATTTGACCAGATAAGGCTCTGGGCAGCCGTTGAGAGCCCCCTGGCTTTAAAAACCCAGATGTTGATGCTTCCCTCTCTGGTAACTGGGATTAGGTATGGATGTATGTAATGGTTGGACAGTTTGGAAGCCTGTCTGCTGAAATTTTTTGTAACTTATGCTTGTAACCTCCGTTTACTCTTAAGTTTGGGGTGCTGATCTTTTCCCCCTGAACTAGGTAAACGATATATGTTTATCTTTTTTTTTTTTTTAAAAACCTTCATAATATGTCTCCAATATACTTTTTAGACTTACTGCAGTTTTCTCTCTTTCACATGCTCTACATTCCAGTCAAACTGTCTGATTTACTATTTCTTGTATTAGAAATTCCATTTCTATATGTTTGATTGATTAAAAGTAAGCTTGTTAACCTATTCTGAGTTGCTTTCCTTTAGAAAAGCAGATCTAAGAACCTGTGTTGGTAGCCACCCTGGGGATGCTGGGGTGCTTGCTGCTACAGAGAGTCACAAAATTCATGACAGCACTGCCAAAAAGCAAGTATAAAGACAGATTATGCCCCTGACATTCTTTCCTGGAAAAACTCTCCCCACAAACTTTCTATAACTTATCCCTCCCTGTTTTCTGCACTTACTCAAATTCAAATGATCCGTGATGATTCATCAATTTGGACATTCCCTTCAATGAAGCACATCATAATTCACTCATGCCTGTTCCTCTTGCCCAGCCATGGACTCTTGTGCTAGAGGCCTTCCTTACTTTCTCCAGTCAAATTGTTATTCTTTGCCCTTTTCATGAAACCTGCCTTTGTCTTTCAGTCATACATTTTCCTGATGATATCCTTTACATAATTCTTCAAAACTCCTTGTTATAATAGAATAGACTGCTTACACTGACAATGCCTTATCTCTTTGTGAACCTCAACTTCAGTTCTTTGGAGACTGCTGTGTTCCATATCTGATAGTCACTTATATACACGATACGTTTTTTTTTTTCCTTTTTGGAGGGGGAAAGGCAGGGCAATTGGGGTTAAGTGACTTGCCCAATGTCACACAGCTAGTAAATGTTAAGTGTCTGAAGCTGGATTTAAATTCAGGTCTTCCTGACTCCAGGGCCGGGGGTCTATTCACGGTGCCACCTAGCTGCCCCACACATTTGGAACTCAATCCTTCTCTCATCCCCATTTTACTGGTTCCTTTCCTATTGCTTATGAATAGGTCCACACCCACCTCCCCCATACTTACACTTTTTTATTTAATTACATCCTTCCTAAGTGCCTTACTATTCTTCTCTCCTCCCTTTCTAGGACTCCTGGAAAAGGCTGCCCCACTACCTCATAATCACTTCTCTCTTCATAGTAATTGCCAAATCTGATAGCCTTTTCTCAGTCCTCATTCTCTTTGACCTTTGCCTGACACTCTGGACAACTATCTTCTTCCTCCTTTGGTTTTCAGGTTCCTGCAGGATCATCATTCTTCTCCCACCATCTATACCTGCATATATCTTAGGGCCCTCTTCTCTTCTTTTTCTGTACTCTTGATGATCTCACTGGCTTCCATGAGTTTATCACCTCTATGCAGATGACTTATCGATTTTGTTTATCTTTTATAAACAAACGTACACAGGCTTACTATAGCATGACCAGTGGGTGTTCTATAGGCACCTTAAACTCATCATGTAGAAAACAACCCTCATTACCTTTTTTCCATCACTGTCCTGTTTTTCTAATTTGCACATTTTTATTTTAGGGCACAGTTATCCTTATCGGCACTCCAGTCTATACCCCTGGAGTTGTCTTCAGCTCTCTTCTCTAACACCTCCAATCATCTGTCCACTCCTGTTAATGTTACAGCCACAGTCTTTCTTCCATTGATTCCCTTCTTTTTATTCCCATACTTAACAGCCTAATTGAGGCTCTCATCACTTCTCTACCAACTGACTGAACTATTGCAATAGCCTTCTTCAGTTCTCCCCCTTATCCAAAGCTGTTAAAGCACAGGCGTATTCATGTTAACTCTCTTGCTCAAGAAGCTCCTCTTGCCTGGATTAAAAACACAAAAAATTAATTAAAAAAAACAAAAACCAAGCTCATTCTCGTTTTTTAAAAACCTTCATAATATGTCTCCAATATACTTTTTAGACTTACTGCAGTTTTCTCTCTTTCACATGCTCTACATTCCAGTCAAACTGTCTGATTTACTATTTCTTGTATTAGAAATTCCATTTCCTGTCTCCAAGCATTTGTAAGGGTTGTCTCCTCGAGTCAGGCATATAGATCCTTACCTTCACAAAATCTCTGGCTTCCTTCAAAGCTCAGCACAGGTGTCACTGGCTAAAGGCAGTTGGCTAATGTCCCTCCCTAAATTACCTTACTGTGCCTCACTGCCTAACATCTGATCATTTCCTTCCTACCAAAGTTTAAACTCTGTTCCTGGAATTCTGACCTCAAATAGGTTAGCTTTCCACGTGCCTCTTGCAGGCCATTTCCAAATCATGCAGCAATGTACATATCTCCTGATCCCTTCTATGTTGTTCTATTCTTCCTTCAGAATGTAAAGTCCTTGAGGGCAGGTACTACATTGCTCGCTTCTATCTGTATCTTTAGCACTTAACACAGTACATCTCCACAGTTTCCTCTTCCCCACCTTTCCCTAGTCAGGAAGACTGGAGTTCAAAGTCAGCCTCTGACTTACAACCTGTATGACCCTGGACCAGCACTTAACCCCTGTTTAACTCAATTTTCCCACTGGCAAAATGGGGATAATAGCACCTATCTCCCTGAGTTGTGAGGATCAAATGAGATCATATTGGTAAAGCATATGGCACATGGTAGGTACTATGTAAATGCCAGCTGCTTTATTTCATCCCCACGCTTTAACTAGTACAATGCGTGGCACACAGTAGACACCATATAAATGCTAGTCATTATAATTTGCAGCCCCAGAATTTGGCTAACAGTACTAACACATAGAAGACGCCAATGGCTGTTATTATTTGTATACCCAACACTAAGCACAGCGCCTGGCACACAGTAGGCACCACATAAATGCTGGCCATTATAGTTAGTACCCTAGCCTTGAGCCAATAACAGGGTCATGGTAAAAGCTTAAAGAATCCTCTTCGGACCTGCCCTGTCCAGGGGCACAGGGCACACAGGTTAGGAAGGAGCCTTGAACCCAGGTGTTCTGGGCTCTAACCTACTATCCCACAATGCACAGTCCTTTCCTCCAGAGGGGGGGAGGGGGTCAGCAGTGAAAGATGCGCGAAGTAAGGAAGAGAGGGACTGAGTGTGGGAGGGGGGCGGGGGGGTTGGTTTCTCCCCTCCCCCACCCCTCCTCGAGGTGGTCCCATTTCCTCGCCCAGTTAGTTGAGGCAGGTCAACCTTTTCTCGCCCCGCCAAGACGACAGCCAAAGAGAGCCCGGAATGTGGGGAAGATGGGAGGTTAGGCGGGCGCTGCTCCTCCACATCCCCCCGCCCTTGGGAGAATGAAGGAGAGGAGGAGGCCGCGACAGGGCAGGGGGAAGAGGCGAACGCCCGGCCCCGCTCCCCCGAACTCCGCATCAGCCGTTCCATACCTGTCCCCCGTGGAGGGGCTGAGGAGACGCGAAAAGCCCTCTCCTGACGCCGGTCCCGCTGGAATCTCCTCCTCGTCCCGCTGCAAGCGAGGGCCGCCAGAAAAGCGCCAGGGACGCTCCTCACAGTCCTCAGACTCTTCAGACTCGGCGCACTGCACGTCGGGAACTGCCCAGCTCGGGGCGCTCGCCCAGGACTACTTCTCCCGGCAAAAGCAGCGCAGCCCTCCAGGTTGCGGTGCACTCTGGGAATCGGAGTCCTCACTTCACCTTCTCTCCCCACCAGTGGTGTTGAGGCCTCGCTTCAGGCTGGGGCCGTAAAGCATCGCCCCTCCGACGTGAAATGTAGGCTCGTCCGCATCCGGGACTCTGGGCAGAGCCTGGGCTGGATCGGGGGTGGCGCTCTACACATCTTCTAGACTGGGTGGGGACCATCGGGTCGCCTAGCAGCCGCTGCTGCTGCTCTCCAAAGTAGATCTGCGGTGGAGGCGCGGCGTGGGCGCGGCGGCCCTGGCGGAGAGAGCTCGGAGCCTCCTCCGGGAGGGCGGGGACCCTGTGGGACGTCTTCGCCGCCACCTCCATTCACCGGTCAGTGCAGTGCGCCGGGAGCCCTTCCGACTCTTCCTCCCCTCCCCCCTCCAGGTGCTCCCTTCCCAGATTTTACACCCTGTGCGCCCGCGGCGGATGCAGTTTCCCGAGTCTCGGATTAGGAGTCAGCCTGAAGGGGTGGGAGGTGCGGAGGCATCTCGGCGAATCTCCAGGCCTCAGTTTCCCCTTCGGTAAAACGACGGGGGCATCTCTGAAGATTCCTTTTAGCTCCAAATCTGTGATCTCTTTTTCTTCTGCCAGGCGCAGAATGATGCGTAGCCTGGGTTGTGGGAGCTACCCCTTAATTTAGCGAGTGACCCCCGTCCCCTGTCCACGCCCATCAGAGCTGGTAAGAATGGGACTCCGTGTATTTTCTTGGGCTTTCCCCCCACCTCCAGGGTCAGTGCCCTCACCTGCGTCACCTCTGCCCCCTGGCTTCCTTCAGGGTCACAGCTAAAATCTCACCTATTAGCCTTTGCAGTCCGTTGAGTGGTTGGGGAGGTGTCCTCTTTCTGTGATTAGTTATCCTGAGTGTAGCTTACTTTCTGCTGCTCCCCCTCCCTCCTGAGGGTGTGGACTGTTTTTACTTTTATTTGTTTGCCCAAAGGCAAACTTGGTTTGGGGACTTGATTTGGTAAGGAATCCTCTAAATATCTTCTTACAAGGGGTCATCCAGCCTCTCAGGTAAGATCTCCAGTGAGGGAAAACTAACTGCCCTTTGGGGCAACTTTCGGGGAGAGGCAAATGTGGGAGTACAAAGAGTGTTGAAGTTAGGAAGACTTGGGTTCTAATCCTGCAAGTTATTGCTCTGAGCCTCGGTTTTTTCATCTGTAAAATGGGTTTGACAGTGGTTCCTACATGACAAGGTTGTTGTGTGAAACAAGTGGGATCACACATAAAAACACTTTGCCAACTTCAAAGAGCTATAAATCTATGATTTGATATTATTGTGATCGTTATCCTGTTTTCATCTTTATAGTTGGTTATCGTTTAGTCGTTATAATCCCATTTGCGGTTTTCTTGGCATGGAGGCTAGAGTGATTTGTCATTAAATACAGATGGGGAAACTGAAGCAGACAGGGTTAACTGACTTGCCCAGGGTCACACAGCTAGTAAGTGTTGGAGGCCAGGTTTAAACCCAGGTATTCTTGACTTCATGCTTGGTGCTGTATCCATCCAGCTGCCCAGTAGGCCTCCTAAAACCCTCATTTGTACAAATACAGTAGAGAACGAGACAACCAGAATAGTATGTACCTAGTTCCATTTCCACTTGATTGTGATTAAACCAGGTCTCTATATTTTGAAAACTTTTTGTTCCATGTAGTTTAGAGATTATGAGTATTTGTGATGGTAGAATTTGCTAAAAACATTTTTATGAATAAATGTTAAATTTGGGATGTTATATAGACAACAGTTTGGTCTGTGATGACAATTCCTGTTTCAGTCTGTGGAGTTCTATTTGTAGTCTGTTAATCCGTGAAAGGTAGTGGGTAGTTCTGATGCATAATTTTAGCTAGCCAGTCATGTTGCTAGGTTTTCTGTGGGTGCTAAATTTTTACAGCCTATAATGTTTCACTGTATGTACCATTTTCTTGCATAATCTACATTGATCACTCAGGCTGGCCTTATTATTATTGTTGTTGATACATTTCTTATTGTTAGGAAATTTTTACTTAACATCAAGTTCGCCTCTTTACCAATAATTATCATTGCTCATAGTTTTTCCCTTTTGGAGCTTAGGAGAGTAAGTCTAATTGGCCTCTCTGTTCAAATCACTGTGATGTTAAATACAGATCTACAATAAAGGGTTCTAAATTTAGAGCTAGAAAAGATCTTATCAGTCACTTAGTCCAAATTACTCATTTTGTCAATGAGAAATTGAGGACCAGTAGGTTAAATGACTTACCCAAGGTAAGACAGGTGATAAATGACAGAGGCAGGATTTGAACCCAGGTCCTCCGACTTGAAATTCAGCCCTCTTAGCTCCGTGCCTGACTGCTTCTAATTGTAATTGATTTCTTCATTTTGTTTTAATGAATTTTGCCCGGTTCCTGTTTTCTTTTGTTTGTGTGTAAGGTTGCCAGTACATCATGGGACTTCACCCCTTCAGGACTCTTAGGGAACCATGTTATATATCAGTTGCTTTGTTTTCTATGGATGTACTGATGAGTATATGTTGTTGTAGGTCTGTAGACACAGTGAAAGAATTCAAGATGCCTTTGGACTGGAAAACGATACGAAGAGTAAACCCAGACGACTTGCCCCGCCAAGAAGAACTAGCAGATGATTTACTGGTTTCTCTCTCTAAGGTATTTTTTAAATGTTAAAATATTCATGGCTAAAACAAAATACATTAAAAAGTCATGGACTTCTGAATTGTTAGAACTGGAAGGACCCTTTTACTATTATATTTGATTAACTTAAATTTTATGCAGAAAATAATTCCTGGTTCCTCCCAGTCATTCTAATTCTTCTATACAACATAACTAATGTGGAAATATGTTTAATAAAAATATATATGTAGAACCTATATCAGATTACACACTGTCTTGGGAAGGGGGAAGGGGAGGAAGGAGGAGAAAATTTAAAATTAATGGAAGTGAATGTTGAAAACAAAAAATAATTTATTTAAAAAAAGAAAATAATTCCCATTAACTGATAATAAAACATACCTTCTTCCTCAGAGAAGAAGTGAGGGACTGCTAGAATAGAATACTATATACTCAGTCAAAGACCATCTACTATTATATACCATTTTGTGTTTTTGTTTATTTGTTTTTCTTTGTCTCAAGAGAGGATTCAGAGAGGAGGAATGAAATATAAAGAATAAAAATATCAATGAAATTTTCTTTAAAAAAGGAATAATAATCAATGGTTGCTACTTTGTTTTCATAGGTTGAAGTAAAAGACCTAAAAGATGAAAATCAAGAAAATGTGGTACATCTTTTTCGAATTACTCAGTCGTTAATGAAGGTTTGTATCAAGCGGAATAATTCCAGCTGGACTTTAGGGGAATTGTTAAACAACACCTCATATAAATGACATTACCAAACATTGATAAAGCTCAACTCCATTATCGTTAATTAAATGCCTAATTTTGCAAGGCAATAGGAGTAAAAGAAAAAAGAAACAAGACAGACTATCATTGTATATATATTACTGGAATAGCAGAATTTGAAAGTGATATTAAGATTTGGGGTAAGAGAGATTCATTTATGGTTGGAGGGCTCCGGGAAGTTCTGTGTCAGGGTAACATTTGAATTTGGACTTTGAAGAAGAGAAGGGAGGGATTTCAACCAGTAGAAATAGGTTTGGGGAGAATCCATTCTTGGCTGGGGGGACAATATGAATACAGGCCAGGAGACAAGAATGGAGGCACATAATCTAGTCTCGTTGGAACATAGAGAATATTAGGGTAGTAATAGAAGAAAAGGCCAAATAGATAGGTTGGAGCTTGATTACTGTGGGTCTTAAATTGCAGGATCAAGAGTACTTTAAATGGGAGACAAGATGGAATCATTCAAAGTCTTTTAAGTAAGATGTGACAAAGAAGTGTATTAAGAAGCTTACTTGAGTGATATGAAACTGAAGAAGAAAGATAATGGAGGCAGGAAGACTCACAAAGTTTATTACTGTGGTCCAAGAGGGGTTATAAGAATTTGAACTAGGCAGTCTTTCAACAACAATACCAATAAAAAAGGGAATGGAAAAACACAACATTGTGGAAATAGAATCAACAGGACTTGTAGTTGACCAGGTGTGGGGTGAAGAAAAGTAAAAGAAAGAAAATAAAGTGAAAGAATGTTGAACCTTGGTGCCTGGGAGACAGGTGGGACTCTCAATAGAAATAAAAAGGGCAGAGGATAGATAGGGATTTTGGGGGGAAGTTAATGAGCTTTCTGGTGGTAATAGAGCATCCTGGAATGTAGTAAGCAATTAGTCAAATATGGAACTGGAACTGTGGAGAGAAGTTGCTAGTAGAGGTGAAGATTTGCCTATGATCTGTGGGGAAGAGATCATTGGAGCCTTAGAAATGAATGAGATCTCCAAGCAGGGGCGGGAGGTGGGGGAGAGAGAAAGCGAGAAAGGGAAAGGACAGGGGAGGTGAACAGCACCAGGATATAGATATGTGGGATACCCATGGTGAAGGTGGGAGAGGGTGGAACCAGTCAACAGAGTAGAAAAGGAATGCTCAGACTAAAAGAAATACTGTATAAACAATGCTTTGTAGACTACAAAGCACACTGTACTTATTATTGTTTGGTATGAGATACTAGGCTAGACCCTGAGGATACAAAGGTAATACTGTTGCCATCAGGGAATTTACCTTCTATCTGGAGAGAAACAACAGAGGTACAAGGATTACTAATATGAAGTAGTTCCTAAGTAGCTAGAGAGCTGTACACATGGTCAGCAGAATAAGCATTGATAGAGCACATACTGTGTTCCAGTCACTGTTAAGTGCTTTTTAAAAATTTTTATCTCATCTGATTTGTCATATAGTCAATAGGCCACAAGAGTTTAAAGCAGGGAGAAGTTGCTGTGGTCAGGAGCACTTGAAAGGATTTGGGTTGGGGTACAGGGCACCTAGGTACTGTGTACAGAGATAAACATAAAATATTCCCTGCTTCTTCTGTTGAATGAATAGGACAGGTAAGTGGGAAGCAACAAAAGATATTCAGGAGATGCTCAGTGCCATGATCTAAAAGCAGAAGTGTTATGTTTGGGTATCAGCATGTGACTTTGTTGAACTTGGAACAAGTTTTAAGGTTTGAAAGACAGGATGAGACTGAATTGCAGGGGACCTTGAACCTCTATCTAGATTTTAGTTTGTCCATAATAAGGACAGAATTTTGTAGAGATTTTTGAGCAGGAGAATAAAATAATGATATCATCAGATCCAGAGTTAGCTATCTCTTCATTCATCCTATAGTTGAGAAAACAGATTCACAGTGATCTGCCCAAGATCATGCTTAGGTAAGATTCAGAACCAGGTCTTCTGACTCTGGTAACTTTTCTGCCACTCCCTACAGACTCCCAGATTTTCTGTATAAGTAGAAAATTTCCATCTAGAAGCTTATATTTAGGGCCTATCTTACAGGGGTGTTGAGAGGATCAAATGAGATATTTGTAAAGCATGTTGTAAGACTTCAAATACTATATAAATGTCAGTTATTATTGTGGCATAATTACCTTAATTTACAGATGGCTTTAATCAGGAAGTCATTACTGTGTAATGTAATGGCTTATGTTGTCTTTCAGAGTTCTGCTTTAGGAGGATTAATCTGACTATTATAGGCTGGCTGGATTATAAGGAACAAGCCACTCATGTGATGAGTGCTTCTGAGGGCAGGGGTTTGGGTTTATTCTGGCTTTACTCTCCAAATAATACATTTGGATCTTATGTGTTTTGTTTATATAGGCTTGAACTGGATTGGATCTCTCTCTCTGTCACACATACACACACACACACACACACACACACACACACCTTCCCTCTTCTCAGAAGACAGAGGCATCTAATGAGAATTCTAGGATAATTTCCACTGCAATATAGTCTGCTCACATTAATAATAATTTCTATGAATAGATAGAAAATTAATTTTTAATACAAATCCTCACATACCATTAAACATTTCTAGAAAGGGGAAAGAATTAGATTATAAATCCTTAACTCCCAGGAGCCAAGTTTAGACAATGATCCATGATTTAAGAACTGAGCTCCAAACAGGATGAAAAGAAAGGAGAAAGATTAAAGTTTTCTGTTTGGCTTTAAAACACTTCCTGTCCTGGTCCCTCTCTCCCTTGCCAGTTTTCTTATACTCTCCTTTCCTCCATCTAATCTAAGCCAGCAATACTGGCATTTTTATTGTTCCTTCCATGTCTTTTCACTGGCTGTTCTATGTACCTGGAATACTTTTTCCCCTCACAGCTATCTATTGGATTCCCTGGCTTTTGAGACCCAGCTCAAATAGCACCTTCTGCAAGAGATCTTTCCTGTACCCCACCATTGCTGGTGCCTTCACTCTGAGATTATCTCCTTTTTACCCTGTATAGACACATAGATCAACAATCTATCTGTAGATCTTGTTTCTAATTAAGTTGTTTGCACTTCTCTCAAATTAAAATGTCAGCTCCCTGAAGGCAGGGGCTGTTTTTGCTATTCTTTAAACATAATGCGTTGCAAATAGTAAATGATAAATAGATGTTTGCTGATTGATTGAGAATGAGTGATTGTGCAGAAGAAGGTAGAGGCATGCTTTGCTCTATTTGTGGCTCAGCTCGAGTCTTCTGGGCATCTGCCAAAGAGAAAGCTGATGAAGCCTCTCCTTGGTCCCAGGCGTGGCAGAAAGGAAAAGATATTTAAATATGGCCTACCTGTATAAGTCTTCTCTATAGTCTCATTACTTTCATTGCAGTAAGGTCTTAGGTAAGTGCCTGACAAAATTATTCAGTTCCATTGTGAGAGTGCATGTAAACTGTTTCTCAGCTTTCTCTGACATTTGGAGGCAAAATCATACCAAATTTCAGTGGAAATTTGCTTACTGGGTATTATCAGTTGCATTTACACTGGTACAGGAAGCTTAGTAAAAGCCTGCTTGGTCCTTGAACAGAGCATTATCTCCCCAACCTATTCACCCTGCCTATTTTCCTTTTACTCAGATCCATTTTTGTTGTGGAACCCCCTCAGATGTCAGAAAGGCAGAAAAAAGCTGTAAGATATTAGCCTTTTGTGGTACATTTATCTTGATCAGGGTGAGAGGAAGCAGATAGACCAGTTTGGAGTCTCTTGTGGTGACCTGGCCAGGAGTGTTGAGGTCTGTAGGAGATACAGCAGTTTGAACAGAAAAAAAGTGGTCTGGGGGATCTGAGCAATGTTAAAAAGGAACTGTCCCTGCAATTTCACGCATTACTTATCATTTCTGGGAGTTAGAATAAAGTATTAAAGGAGATTCCAACTAGTCCCCTAAAGTGGATAACAGATCATATTGCCTTCTTTTTATCATGTTTAGATGAAAGCCCAGGAGGTGGAATTAGCTTTAGAAGAAGTAGAGAAAGCTGGAGAGGAACAGGCCAAGTTTGGTAAGTATCTGATAAAAAAGTTTAAAATGAATGAGACTTTGAATGCTGAGGAAGGAATTGATTTCCCAGACTCAACAAAGAATTGTTAAAAAATGTGCATATGTAATTTGTCAGAGCATTGTGGTTGAGTACCTACTATGTTGCTAACTCAGAGTAGTAACATTTTCTCTATTGTCTGATTTGATCAGCTTTGTCTGATTGGGAAAAAAAAAACCCACTTATTTTACTGGTGACAGGGAAATATATTATTAAATGTATTTCTTAGTAAATTCAATGAAGTGAAATGTTTGTTTTGGTTTCTCTTAACAGAAAATCAGTTAAAAACTAAAGTAATGAAACTGGAAAATGAGCTCGAGGTATGTCTACCAAGCTGTATATGATAGTTCCATCTTAATCATTAACATCATTAATATGAAACCTGTTATTCTTGATTGACTGGAAAATCTCATGAATCTCATTGTGTTCATATTTAGCAAAGTCAGTTTCTTTTGAGGCAGAAACCTTCATTATAAACAGATTGTTTTGGCACCTGCATAGTTGGGTGAGTCAGACTTAGCATACATATGACACCTGTAGTGATGGATGTTAGACCACTGAGAATCACTCTTTGGGCCCTGTAATTGGGTTGGACCAATCTGGTGATTTTTCATTTCTGTGTGAAGGTGATTACTCAGACATACAGATTGTAAAGCATACAGATTTGTGGTGTGTGCTTTTCTACCATTATGACTTCATGGAAATAATTTGGGTTATTTCATAGGACAGTTTGAAAAATGGTGGCTTTTAAAAAAAGGCTTTATTAATTCCATTAAAAAAGTCTGCTAAATTAATATGAATTTAAGTATAGTCACTGAAATAGATTAAAATTTTAAATTAATCTTTTTGTTCTCTATCATTACAGATTTTGAAGTTCTTTGATTAATTAGCTAAATAAAATCTGATTTGTCATTATATTTGGCTGTTCATTCTCAGAAGTTGTATTCAGACAAATCTGTTTTGATTTTGTTGTAAGATGGCACAGCAGTCTGCAGGAGGCCGGGATACCCGGTTTTTGAGAGATGAAATTCGAGAGCTGGAAAAACAACTGGAGCAGAAGGATAGAGAATTGGAAGATTTGGAAAAAGAGATGGAAAAAGAGAAAAAAGTTAATGAACAAGTGAGGAGCTTTTCATTCATGATTGCTAAGTTTCTCTGAAGTCTGACTTTGTTAAAGTAGGATGTTTTGATAGTATTTCCCTTGAGGGACAGCAATCTATGCAAAGAACACTGATCTTTGAGTCAGAAGATCTGAGTTTGACTCCTACCTCTGCAGTAGCTATATAACCCAGGGGTAGTCACTTAATATTTCTGAAGCTTTCCTTATATATTAAAATGGGGTTAACAAATGCATGTTATTATAATATAAGGATTAACAAGATTGTTATTTGAAAATTGAGCATATTGAGAATTATATAAAAATAAAAGTATATTTAGGGCAGCTGGGTGGATTTGGAGTTAGAAAGACCGGAGTTCAAATTCTGCCTCAGACACTTACTAGCAATGGGAATCTAGGCAAAACACTTAAGCTCTTTGCTACAGTTTCCTCATTCGTAAGATGAGGATCATAATATCTCCCAGGGATTTTATGAGGATAAAATGAGACAATATTTGTAAAATGCTTTGCAAACCTAAAAGTGCTATATAAGTAAAGAAAGGATATGGAGCTTTATTGATGATCTTAAGCTACCTAACTTGCTATTTATGGTGAAGGTTTATTCACTTTTAACATTATATTTGTTTAAGGTATTGTCAGTCTCTGTGTTTCCTTTCTATACTATGATTAATCTAGTTACTAGACCAGTTTGTATTTCACCATTCATTTGGAGAGTTGAAATTATAAGACCAGTTACAAAAAACTCTCCTTCCTCTACCCCCATGCCCATACTTTGGTCATGTCTTCATTTCATAGAGCCTGACTGTTTCTGGTAGGCACAATAAATGCTGCTGTATAATGCCCAACCTGTCTTGCAGTTCCTGTAAACCTTGGTATATTGCTTAAAGTAAGCAGAGTGGGAGGCAGTGTTTGGGGAGCATCCTTGATATATACCATTAACCGTAGTGACTAATGACTTTTGCCCTTTCCAGAGGTTTCCACTCTCAGGAGCTAGTTTGTAGATTCCAGTTTGACTAGCTGCACATTGACTTAAGCACCTGAGATCTTGTCTTTGGTCAGAGAGAAGGAAAAAAAAGAAATGTTGAGTAGGAATAAAGGAGAGAATAGTGGGGGCTCTAGAGAATAAGAAAATAAAATTCACTGTTATTATAATTGTAAAAATTTGCTCATTTAGTGGATATAAGTACTGCAAGTGAAACCATATTACCAAAAAAAAAAAAATACCCTTTTAAAAGGGATACTATTTCCCTAGTTAATGTTTATTGAGAGTAAAAAGTGTTCGAGGTTTAGCATATAACAGTAGTTCTTAAACTAAAAACTGATCATCATACCAATCATTAGTTTTAATTTCCTTAGCAAAAAACTATTCCCCTCCCAATATTTGTGGTTTTTGTGTTTGTTTACTTCATCTAAATTCCTAAGTGCTTTCCAAAAGGTTCATATTTCAGATAGAATTGAAGTCATGAGATAAAAATTGACTTTTTGAAAGGAGGATCTTACTTGAGTTTCATAAGGTTGACTACTACAATTTTCATAATTAAATTGTTGCTAGCTTTTAATTTTAGTTTGTTTTATAAATAACTTTCTTTTTGTGTCTTTCCAGTTAGCTCTTCGTAATGAAGAGGCAGAAAATGAAAACAGCAAACTAAGGAGAGAGGTTGGTAAAATAAAAATAAATGGGACATCATTATATGTACACACATACACATATTATTGGTGATTCTATAAAGTTAATAGTTAGGAGTACCTCAGTGAACTCAAAAATTGTTTTCAAAACACATATAAGCACCTGTTCTTTTCATACTCACTAGTTTTTATGACTAAATCTTTTCTCAAAGATTTAAAAACAAGTTGAGAAGTGGAGATATTAAGTAATGCTGTCAACTCAGTGATAAATGGACAAGTTTTGCTTACAAATTGGATATTGTATGGTAATTTTTATGATATATGACCAAACATGTTGTTATTTATCTCATTTTATCCAGTGAGTTAGAAAGTTGCAGTCACTTAAAATCTCCTCAATTTTGTAAATATTTTAATGATTATTTTTTATTGTTTATCACCTCTCTTTTTAGGGAGGGAAATCACCTTTTACTTGTTTTCTTTAATAACTAATAAATATTGCATTCTTTGGTTTTCTAGAGTAGCACATTTAATGTTTTATTTGTCTTTTTTCTTATTTCACTTTAAATATTGATCTCTTTATTTCTATTAACTTTTTACCATCCTTTTTTTGGAGAACAAACATCTAAAAAAAAAGGTGAGGATTTAAAGATTTAGAAAATATGGGCATTTAAAGACATAACTAACGGGGCCATTATTTAGAGAATAATTTTTATTTTATGTCATTTTAATAATGTTTTGGGTGGGGTGACCTTTGGTTTACATGCAGAATGAACAGCTTCGTCAAGACATAATTGACTATCAGAAACAAATAGATTCACAAAAGGAAACACTTATGTCCAGAAGAGGAGAAGATAGTGATTATCGATTACAGTTGTCTAAAAAAAATTTCGAACTTGTGCAGTATCTGGATGAAATTCAGGTAAAAAAAATTTTTAAAGAGTAAATTTCGAAGCATATTTCTTTAAAAAATATTTTTTTTTCAAATGAATTTGATCTGGACTTTATGTTCTTGAGCTTTCAGTTATTTGAGACCTTCAGGTAAGAATTGTTTATTGTTTATTTTTTCTCCCACATACCTGTCAGATTAGCATTCATTCCAGAGTTAATATTTTTAAAATCCTCTCTTTAAAAACAGGAAATAAATAGGTTTGTTGTAGTTTCTTCACCCCCTTTCCCTAGCTTGTTTAGGTTTACCTTAGGGTTAGCACTGGGAAGTATATGGTAGGGCCTCCATACTCAGTTTTTGAATTTTTCTTTCATTTAATTTGTAAATGTCCATCTATATTCAAGCTAAAGACCTATGTAGAGAAGGTGTCTTTTCTCTAGTGATTATCCAGAAAATCCCCCCTTTCTTATTAAAACAGTTCAGCTTTAAGATTTAAAATTACGTAACTATGTTTAAAAAATGATATCAGTTATTCTTTCTGTGATTCTTATCTTTAAAAGAATTTAACAGAAGCAAATGAGAAAATTGAAATTCAGAATCAAGAAATGAGAAAGAACTTGGAAGAATCAGTGCAGGAAATGGAGAAGATGACTGATGAATATAATAGGATGAAAATTATTGTTCAGCAAACTGATACTCAAATGGATCAGTTAAAAAAAGAAAGGGACCATTCCAGGCTTCAGGTAAGAATTACTTTTAACTTATTTTGTCTTTCCACATAGTGGTATGGATAAAGCTTTGTAATTTTGACATAATAAAGTTAATTTTTGAAAATTAATACATGAAACCAGAAATTTGATTAATTTCACTTAATTACCGACAAAGTGGAACCACCAGAGCACCATCAGAAAACAATCATTGGTCTAACTATTTAGAGGAAATTGAATTAAATTTTTTTTTTTTGCTTTTTGGAGGGCAATTGGGGTTAAGTGACTTGCCCAAAGTCACATGGTTAGTAAGTGTGTCAAATGTCTGAGGCTGGATTTGAACTCAGATCCTCCTGACTCCAGGGCCAGTGCTCTATTCACTATGCCACCTAGCCGCTCCTGAATTAATTTTTAAAAATAAGTATATTGCATGTTCTTTTAATCAAGAATGACTAGATATATTGTTGTTTCAAAGATATTATGAACAGGGGTAGGGACCAGACCAGTAATTTTTTTTGTTTTGGTATAGGAAGTCCCAGGTGAGGGATCTCCCTCACAAATGCAGGTTGGCACCTTCTCTGCAACTCAGAATCTTAAAAGAGTTACCAATTGCACAGAGAAGTTATGTGACTCAGTCAGTCTGTGTCAACATAAAGAAATAGTAGTACATCTAAATCTACTCTTTGTAGTTTATTTGTGAATTTTGGAAAAAAAAACATTATTTCAAAAAACTTGTCAAATTGGTAATTTTCAGGTACAGGAACTTACAGAACTTCTGAAAGCAAAAAATGAAGAAGACGATCCCATCATGGCTGCTGTCAATGTGAAGGTTGAAGAATGGAAGGTAGTTCTTCAAAATCGTTATGCAGTTTCCTTATGTCTAATTTTAGACACTGTTCTTTAAGTTTTCCAGGTTTATAAAAATGCTCATACTACCTACTTAATTGTATAAAAATGTGTATGTACCTACACACATATATGCATGTACATAGAGATGGGTGTGTGTGTGTGTGTGTGTGTGTGTGTGTGTGTGTGTGTGTGTGTGTGTGTGTGTGTGTATGTACTTGTTTATCCTTCATGGAAGCTCTTTTCTAATGCCTCTTGATGACATGACCTTGACTCTGGACCTCCATTCCAGTGCAGCTCTGGTAGGTTCTGATCCCCCAAAGAGCCTTCATGTTTAATAGACAATCTTCTGTTGGAGATCCAAGAATCCTGGAATGTAGCATCTTCATTTGACCATTAGACCGGACCTCCCAGGTCATCTAACCCTCATTTTATAGATAAAGAAATTGAGACTGAGAAAGGGGAATTATTCAAGTTTACATAAGTGGTAGTAAGTGGGAGAATTGATATTGGAACTCAGATCTTCTGGCTAGGGCTAGAACTCTTTTCACTACTTAGACTACTAAGAAGTCATCAGGAATTTTTTCTTCAAGAAGAGTCTGGAGGTAATGAGCTCTGATCATCACGAAAATTAGAAACTGACTAAATCTTAACAGACAGAACAGCTGAACATAAATATCTGTCCTTTCAGAATCACCTATCTTGTGTAGCTGATTATTGCTGGTTAAGCTAGAAGTTAAAATCAATACTAAGTTATAAGAAAGGATGAATGGGAGAGGTTATTATGACTGGTTTGATTGGCAGCTAGGTGGTACAGTGCATAGAGTGCTGACCTAGAATTACAAAGACCTTGAATTCAAATGAGGCCCAGACACTTAGTAGCTGTGTGACTTTTAGAGAGTCATTTAACTTTGCCTCAGTCTGTAAAATGAGAAGGAAATAGCTAACTACTCCAGTTTCTTTGCCAAGAATACCCCAGATGGGGTCACAGAGTCAGACACATTAAAAAACAACTGAACAATAAATATGGAAATATATTTAGAGGCAGCTAGATGGCACAGTGGATAGAGAACACTGGGCCTGAGGTCAGGAAGATTCATCTTCTTGAGTTCAAACCTGACCTCACACACTTCCTAGCTGTCTGACCCTGGCCAAGCCACTTAACCCTGTTTGCATTAATTTCTCATCTTTAAAATGATCTCGAGAAGTAAATGACAAGCCACTCCAGTATCTTTGTCAAGAAAACCCCAAATAGGGGCGACCAGGTAGCACAGCGAGTAAGAGCACCAGCTCCACTGTCAGGATGACTTGTGGATCGAATCCGGGCTCAGACACTTCGCGCCCACCCAGAAACACCTGGCTGTGTAACCTTGAGCAAGTTACTTAAGCCCAATTGCTTAGGGGCGGCCAAGTGGCTCAGCAAGTAAGAGTACTGGCTCCAGTGTCGGGATGACCGGGGTTCAAATCTGACCTCAGATACTTAGCACCACACCCAGAAGTGACTGGCCGTGTAACCTTGAGCAAGTTACTTAACCCCGATTGCTTTAAAAAAAACAACCCCAAATAGGGTCAGAAAGAGTTAGACACAACAGAAATGAATGAACAACAACAATGAACTGACCTGTGGGAATTAGATAAATTAAAAGGGATTGACTAGTACTTTTTCTTAAGAGGTGTAAAATTGCTTCATAATAATGTGTAAAATAAGCAAGGATTTGTTATTCCAGACTTGAACAAATTCTACATTCTTTTTGCAGAGAATTTTGGCTTCTAAAGATGATGAAATAATTGAATATCAGCAAGCATTGTCAAATTTAAGAGAGAAACTTAGAAATGCCCAGCTTGATGCTGACAAAAATAATGTTATTGCTCTACAACAGGTAAAAATCTCCAGGGTTCCATTTTTTCTGCAATATTTTCAGAAATGTGATGGTTATTTTTTAGTGCCTTGTTTGATTTATTTTAGTGGTTTTTCCTTTAACAATATTTTAACCAAAATGTATTATTTATTGGTGGTCTGGTATAATTGCTAACTTTCAAATTAACAAAAATCTTTTTATATCGTTTAAGACATTTTAATCCCATGTTACAATGGGATTACGTTGTTAGCACTTTAGCTGTGGTTGGTCACGCCTTTTCATTAAGAGGCTGTTGTACCCAGTCTAGAGTTCATTTCCAAATAGAATTTAGTTGTGTAAAAGTTAGTTAAATTTTCATCATTTGTGTTATCTAAGCAGTGTATAATGTGAAGGCAAAAGATTCTTAGTGTTTAAAAGGATAATAAAATGCTACTACTAAAAAGAAATACCCCTTCTTTAAAAGAGGGATGAAATGGGGAAAAATGAATTCTTCAGGCAAGTATAACAAAGAATCACTGGAAGGTGAAGTAATTTATGATCAAGATTAGACCTATTAGGGAGAAGAATTCACTTTATTTTTTATTGACATAAAATAGAAGAGGTATCAGTGAGAAAGAAGGATAACTTTAATTTTGTTGAGTAGATGAAAAAAGAGTTAAGAAGTTAAACGGAAGCCAGCAAAAGTTAAGATGCTATAATCAAGGTATTTTCAAAGTCTTAACTGATCAGTTAGCTCATTAAATACTCAGTGATGTTTCTTATATTATTCGAGGCAACATTGGTAATGCAAAGAAGCATCAGACTTCATCCCTGACCCTTAAGGAAAATAGGATATATTTGAGGATCTGATTTATTCATATTCAACCATGAGAGAACAAAGCTGCATACATATAGTAAAGAATTATTGATGTTAATTTTTTTTCCAGGGCATACAAGAAAGAGATGGTCAAATTAAGATGCTTACTGAACAAGTAGAACAGTGCACAAAAGAAATGGAAACAAATACACTGATTTTTGAAGACTTGAAAAGTGAACTCAGGCAACACCGAGGTACCTAGTCCTTACTACGTTTTCTGGTGGACTGTGTTATGTACAAATGAGAGTACTTAAAAAACCCCAACAGATTCATGGTTTGGTCCTTCTCTATTTGAAAAACATGTGAATTGTCTGTTCCCTTCCCAAATTATTTATTGCATAAATGTCATTAGTGAAACAAATGTATATTTAGCATTTTAATGTGCTGTTTTGTTCACCAATTCCTCCTCTTCTAGATATTGTCTATCATCCTTTGGACCAGATCAACAGCAGCAGACAAAATTGTTGATATAATCTACTGTTTGGTTTTAAGACTTTTTGTAGTTTAATAGAAAAAAAATCCTAAATTTTGGAAAGCATTCTTTCAACTCGTTTTCAAAGGTGGTTTGATATGTCATTTTGAATAAGCCTTTACTGCACTGTGCACATCAGGGTCCTCATACCTTCTCATTTAGTCAACAAGCATTATAAAGTGCTTGCCCTGTACCAATGAGGGGCAACTAGGTGATGCAGTGGATAGAGCAGTGGGTATGGAATCAGGAAGACTCATCTTGCATTCAAAGCTGGACTGAGACACTTACTAGCTGTGTGACCCTGGGCAAGTCACTTCACCCTGTTTACCTCAGTTTCTCCTGTAAAATGACTGGAGAAGGAAATGGCAAACCACTCCAGTACTTTTCCCAAGAAAACCCCGAAATGGGATCTCAAAGAGTTGGCTGTGACTAAAACAGCACAACAACAAATGTGTCAGTGATTATGTTAAGGATACAGAGAAAGGCCAAACCCTTTCTTGCCCTCGAGGCGCTTACATTCTAATGGGAGAAAAATCCACAGAAGGCTTAAGAGAGAATATAAGTAATACAACCTATATAACAGTTAATGTCACACTCCAAGTAAGACAATTCTTTGAGGACAAGGACTGTATTTTATGCATTTCTTTGTATTGCTAGTCTCTTGCACATAGTAAACACTTGGTTAAATATTCATTTGTGATTTTGTAAAACTTGGAGGACGAAAAAAGTCTGTTTAAATCAGTTTTAGGAGTGTAAGCATGTGGTATTTTACTTGGGCTATTATATTCATCTCTTAAAAGGAGCTTGATTAATATGTTATTTAAAAGGAAGAATAGTCAACTTTTAGGTTGTTGATGATTTCGATTTTTATCCAATAGGTTCTTCATCCATGTCTCAGTTCAATCATTTTGTAGAAATGCAAACAAAGCTTCAAAACTTAGAAATGAAAAATAAAGAAGCCGAGAGGACAGCGGAGCTGGCAGAAGCTGATGCTAGAGAAAAGGACAAAGAGCTTGTCGAGGCCCTGAAGCGCCTCAAAGATTATGAAGTGGTATGGATTTTATGTTAGAGAAGAAAACCTTTAGACAGAGTCTTTAGAGTTGACTTTCTAGTATTATTATTATTAATATTATTATTATTTTTTAAAGCAACTGGGCTTAAGTAACTTGCACAAGGTTACACGGCCAGTTATTTCTGGGTGTGGTGCTGAATATCTGAGCCTGGATTTGATCCAAGTCATCCCGACACTGGAGCTGGTGCTCCTACTTGCTGAGCCACCTGGCCACCCCTAAGCAATTGGGATTAAGTAACTTGCTCAAGGTTACACGGCCAGATGTTTCTGGGTGGTGCTAAGTGTCTGAGCCCAGGATTTGATCTCCAGGTCGTCCCAACACTGGAGCTGGTGCTCTTACTCGCTGTGCTACCTGGCCACCCCTCTAGTATTATTATTAAACTTTATTCACATGATTTTTGTTGGAAGCTGATGGTTTAACATTTTAAAGATATTTTTAAAAATTGCTCTTTTCTTTGGTAGTATTTGGTATTGTGATTGCAGTTTCCTAAAAAGTCCTAAGACATTACCTTTTCTGACCCGTTGGATGTACCTACACTTTGGGGAAAGCTGCTTCTAACTGCAGTTTCAATTTCCAGCCTTCAGCCATGTTTAGTCTAAAATCAGCATGTGTAAAGCAAATTATATTTAGTTGAAGTCCTTGCCAATTTTACCAAGTTTGACCATAGTTGGTGTACTATACCTAAAGTTATGATAAGAATGATTCTGGAAATAATTTGTTATTTAGTATATAAACACAAGCCTTTGTTTTTGCTTTTAAAATATATCCTTGGCATCTCAACAGTGTCTTTGTACCACTACATTCTCCTGGCATATTTCCTGGCCCATTTCTTTCTTTTTTCTTCTAATAAGTGTTTCATAAGTATTGCCTTTGCACTTTTTTGCTACTAAAATTGTTATCAAAATCAAGACATTTAAACCACTTTCTTCATTATCATCATTAGGAAACAAAATTAGAGAATTAATGCTATGATCTGCTGTTATGTTTTCGTAGACATTGTAAATAAAAAAATGAGTCATTTTTTAAAAATTAGATCAAAAATTCTAATTTTTAAACTAATTCTTTCTTCTTTTCACTCTAAAGGGACTGTATGGTCTAGAAGATGCTGTTGTGGAAATAAAGACTTACAAGTCTCAAGTTAAAATAAGGGACCGAGAAATTGAAGCATTAACTAAAGAAATGAACAAACTTGAATTGAAGATTAATGATTTGCTTGATGAAAATGAAGATCTTCGGGAACGTTTGGGTAAGAAAAATTTCTAAAATTTTCTATGGAGTGTAACTTTTATTAAACATTTTATAAATTAAAATATTTTAATAGTAAATCACTTAGCACAGGGGTTGGCAGATAGTAAGTGCTACATAAATGTTAGCTATCATTCTTCTTATTAATAGTAATAATAAATTTCTGCATGAGTAAGTAGAAGTTAGAAGTATATTCATTTATTCACTAACTTTATTGGAGAACTTGGCAGTGTTTACACCTCCCCATAGTTAAATTGATTAGCAAAGTGTTCTTGACTCACATAAATTTATGACATTAGCGAATTTTCTTTAAAGTTCTGTCAAAGAATTAACTTTCTTATGGATTTTGACTCAGAAAAAAAAACATGTATTTTTTTGTTAATGTAGTCTTAAATATATGATATAATTTTATCTTATTTATCTGGCATCAATGAGTAATTAGGTATTATACTTAAGTACTTTTCTAGAGAATTAGAAGGAAAGCTTTTGGATTGTAGAAGTTCCTTATAAGCTGGATGGAACAAAAGTTAAATTCAGTAATTCAATTAATTAATTAAACTAATCTAATTAATTAAACTAATTAAAAAGAAAGGATAAAGGAAGGTACTGTATATCATTAAAAATCTCCAACTTGTAGATGGACTTGATTAAAGAAGAAGAGGGTCTGGTAGCAATGTATCAGTCAATCAATAAATGTTTAATTGGAACCAAAGGGATGAGAAAACACATTTCAAAATTTACTTGTAAATAAATGCACATTTCTCCCTGATTTCTATAAGAATAACCTGGGCAAATAATATTTATGATTCCTACCTCTGCAGTGAGGATAAATATCTTATACTAGAACTAAAATGAGTTAGATATAAGCTGTAGTATAGGTATCTTTGACCTTGAAGTTTGTGTCTGACTGCATCAGGAAGTTTTGGTTCATCTCACCTTTGGATTCAGCTTTCTGCCCCCATGTTCTTCTGCCTTTCTCTCCTCCCTTCCCCCCGCCCCAATCCAGGGAGAGATCTACCTCAGGATAAAGCAAGCTTCATCAGTTCCCAAGAAGCCATCAACATACAGTTTCCTCTGCACTTGATCCTTGATCTGGATTCTTCCCATAAAGTAATTCATCTGTCAAGGAGTGTCCATCTTCAAATTGCCAGTTGATTCTTTCCTAGGACTCACTTCCTTAACTCTCTGTTTTCCTACTTCTCATGAGAAAGTCTAACTCACTTTTCTGTGGGCAGCAGATGGTTGCAGTAGATTGTCTTCACGGGACCCCGGCAATTCTCTGTAGCTATTTTGTAGCTTGAAAGAGTACCCATTCCTTTAAACTGCCTTGCATCAGTGGTATTCTAACTGCAATATTTTATTGGCATTAGCTCAGTCTTCTACTATTCCCTCAATAGGAGGGTGCCTGTGGGAAGCTATACTTGGATCTCCAGGAGTCATACCCCTTTTTTTGCCCTGTATCACTTCTTAGATATCTGTCAGCTCCATTTACTGCTATCCTTATCCAAGGACAGTTATTCCAGAATATACTAGTAGTTGAGTGCTCCAACATTTACTCCCTTCAGTAGCATATACTGACCAAGGGAAGTTCTAGATTCTCAGGTATGCTTTATTGCACGGATGTCCCAGTGCCTTGAATGACATAGATGATCATCATTCCTTACATGGGTTTTTGATACATGGAACCTATGGGATGGGGCATCTACATCAATGTTGATATTTCTTGGACATTAATGCATACTGAACTCAATACTTGGTCAACATTGCTACGTATCTCTGGCTGGTGACATCCCCGGGAACACTTGCTTGGAATTAAACTCCATATGCATTGCTTAAATTTTGTCAGTGGCAACCACCTGAAAGGGAAGAATTTTGGATATGATGAGTCTTACTATCTGTGAGGTTTCTCTTGGCAAATAAACTTGCTATCTGGTAGCCATCAGCCACCTAAACATACTCCCAAAACCTCTAGGTTGACATCAGTGGATCCAAAGGGCTTTTTTGGATCTGAAAAAACCCACACTGGTACATGTTGGCCAGACCCTTAAGGGGCTGTTCATATTTCTTTTGCCCCAAATATTTAAACAGAGTAGAAGCAAAACCCATTTAAAAATGTACAGGGATTGAATTTCTTCACGATATCTCAGAATGGTAAAGAGTCTAAGCAATGAAAGGTGATACTTTTACCAAAAAGAGGGTTGGGGACGACTTAAGTGGTCTTAGTATTTGTGAGAATGATTTCTGCATCTGTCAAGAGCGTCCTTAATAAAAACATCAACAGAAAAGGCTTCTAGCCTAGAGCACATCTTCATGGTCAGTATATCCTTTTGTGTCTTTTAGTTAAAAAAAAAGCATTCAGCATAATAAAACTAAAGGAGATCCTTTAAGGTATCTTTAGATACCTTAAGCTGCCTACATTAAAGTTAGGACATTCTATGATAAATTCAACTAGAGATATTCATTTAATGCTTCAGTATGTGCAGTATTGACTCTTTTCAATGGATCACATTTCTTCAAACAGAAGAAAATTTCCATGACAGTGGCATGATTCTCCACATCTTGCCCTTTGTAGAAGATGTTACATTAATTGCATAGTGCCCCAGAAAGCTACAAAGCATCCTTAGTGAAATCCATAGCCATTTGAAAATGGTTGATTTCATCATCCACACTGAAAAAAAGCAAAGTGGATGAAAAGCATATGTTGCTCAAATTGGTACATACAGGTTAATGTTGAGTTAGTTTATCTATATGTATTTTGGACAAACAATCTAGTTAGATGTGAAATTGTACACAAAATTGAATAGGGGGTTGGGATGGGTCTCATTTGGAAGCTGAATACTGTTTTCCATTATCCCCAGTTGTGAGAACCAAAGTTATAATGTAGTCTTGTGAATGCTACAGTCTTGGAAGAAAAAAAAAATCAAAATTCCTGGTGACCTAACTGGTAATGGAAAGATATTCAATGGACATATTTTGGCTCATCTCTTGACAGCTGTACTTAAATTGATCAGTGATCCTTAAACACTTTCTCCAAGAATGTATAGCAGATATATCTAGGCCTTGCCATCCTACACAATAGAGAGCCCAGCCAACATTCTAGGGACTTTACTTTCTCCTTACATCTCAGGCATAGCCCTTTTTCTCCCTGTTATCTCTTATCTTGGGACCAGATCATTTTCATTTTCAGTTAGATGTTCCCCCATGTTCAATTCCTAGTTAAAGTTCCTTATTTGTTATCTTATAGCCTGTCAACCCACATTATATGCCTCTGTATTGTCTTCTGTATGACACTCATTTTTAATTCTTTGAGACTATTTTGTTCCGTATCTTATAGCCACATAATAATAGTTCTAAAGTATGCATACTGAAAAAAAAAATGGTAGCTTGCTTATGAGGATAACTTTGGGCCATTAATGAAGATTTGCAAATTCCTGAAGGCAACCCAACCTACCATTCTCCTATTTAATTCTGGGCCTAGCTTGTACCTCCTGGCCTAGTTACATGCTGATGGATGACTTATGTTAGCTGCTAACAGCTACACTGGTAAATAATGTGGGATTTTTTTCCCATGAGGAGGTTAGAATATTGATGTGCAGTAATGTTCTCTTGTCCAGAGGTAAATTCAACCCATCAGAACACAGCAATGAATATAGGAATAAGTAGAAAAAGATTATAAAGCTATTGAAATAGTATGTGCACTTTCCTTGATAGGAAAGGTTTACATAACTTTATGTAAAAAAGTTTGCATAAAAAGTTGGATGATATGTTTATAAGTTTATAAGTTCAACCTTATAAAAGCTGAAACATGAAACTAAGGAAGATTCAGAAAACCTAGAAAACCAACAGAAAGCTCAGCAGCTTGCTTCAGTTTGCTATTTAGGCATCGGTCATTAAGTGAAAGATGCTTTGGCCACAGGAACTTAGGAAGATTTGGCATCTATGCTGATAGATGAGTGCCCATGCTGATAAAAACACAAGTCTTTTAGAGGAATACATCTCACTATAGCCTTTCAGGGTTGGTGTTCATTACATTAACCCTGAATTCTTATCCTGCAATATCTGTCCACTATACTGGCTGCCTTCTGTTGGTTGGTTCCACTAAGTGACTTCTGTTTCGGGGAGAGGCCAGGTCTGCCATCCTACATTTCCCTCTCATCTTTGCTTCTGACTTCACTTACCATGTTAGAACTTTTCAACAGAAGATATGTGAGCTGTCAACTCTATAAAAAAGTACATCATACAACTGGGACCATAGATATAGAGCTACAAGAGACCTTAGAGGTCATCTTATCCAGCACCTATATTTTATAGATAAAAACACCAAAGCCTAGAATGATAAGTGACTTACCCAAGGTTACACAGATAGGAAATAGTAAAGCTAGGATTGAAATCCAAAACTTTTTTAAAAAGCTTTAATTTTCTGATAATTTTTTTTTAATGGGGAATGGTGAATGAAAATTATCAAAATCAAAGATTGTTTTGTAGCATAAGCTTTTGTAAATATAGATAAGTGGAAGAAAACCCAAATTTCTGATAATGAGAGTTATGGTTAAATAAATTTTATGTTGCTGTAATGGAATATTGTACAATCAAAATCAGTACATATAATGAATATAAAGAAATATAGAAAGAATTGTTGAATACTGCAAAGCAAAAAAACAGAATCAAAGGAGAGAATACTTGTTACACCTTGTAAGAGGCTGAATAAGTAGGAATGAATAGACCTACAAAGAATGTTCCTTAGAGGAGGTGACTCAAGAAGTTTTAGGGCACTTTTTATGATTGATTTATTTAGGGGCGGCCAGCTGGCTCAGCAAGTAAGAGCACCAAGCCCCAGTATTGGGATGACCTGGGAATCGAATCCGGGCTCAGATACTTAGCACCCACCCAGAAATAACTGGCCGTGTAACCTTGAGCAAGTTACTTAACCCCAATTGCTTAAAAAAAATTTGATTTATTTAAGTGTAAATATTTGCAATGCAAGTTTGGCTATACTTATATTTAATACTGAATTTATAATTTAAGAAGGCAGTATTATATACTTTAGGAGAATTTTCATTAAATGTTACTATAAAAATTGGGGCACTTAATTTTTTTCAGTTGTTGCAAAGTTTCATTTTCTTATGATTCTAGATATATGAGACATTATTGTAACAGTTAGTTGTCTTGTTTGTTTCCATGGCAATTCCTAATTTTTATTCTTTATTTTAGGTCTTGATCCAAAGACTATGATTGATTTAACTGAGTTTAGAAAGAGCAAAAATATAAAACAGCAGCAGTATAAAGCTGAAAACCAAGTTCTTTTAAAAGAGGCAAGTGTTATGTTCAGAAATTTCTTTTCTTGATTGGCATAAAGTACAATATTAATAGTTCATATTTTACAGATTGAAAGTCTGGAAGAAGAAAGACTTGAACTGAAACAGAAGATCCGAAAAATGGCTCAAGATAAAGCAAAGAAATCGGGAACATTAGGTATAGTCATTCCACTTTTTTTTTTTTATTTGGAGGGGGGAAGGCAGGGCAATTGGGGTTAAATGACTTGCCCAAGATCACATAGCTAGTTAAGTGTCAGGTTAAGGTAAGTCAGGTTAAGGCTGGATTTAAACTCAGGTCCTTCTGATTTAAGGGCTGGTGCTCTATTCACTGTGCCACTTTGCTACCCTGATTCCACATTTATTTTTAAAGCAATCGGGGTTAAGTAGCTTGCTCAAGGTTACACGGCCAGTTATTTCTGGGTGTGGTGCTGAGTATCTGAGCCCAGATTCGATCCCCAGGTCATGCTGACAGTGGAGCTGGTGCTCTTACTTGCTGTGCTACCTGGCCGCCCCTGATTCCACATTTTTGAAAGCAGGACAGTGCATCAATATGGGACTGCAAATTTCTTTATGTGAAAAATATACTTTTTCCTCTTAGTTCAGAATTTATTAGAAGTAATAAAAATATGGCCTAATTATCCAGCATCTGTATTGTTAGTGTAGCACAGTTCTGAAATGGAATCCGATCACAATAGTTTTCTGTTTCTTCATCTGTAAAATGGGAAGATTTAACTCCATGATCTCTACAGTCCTTTTAAGCTCTAAATCTATTATTACCTTATGTAAAAAAAGACCACTCTGCCCCCCACCTCCTAAATGCCAAGTATGTTAGATTTTATCATTCTCCTAGGGGTTCCCCAGTACTCTTAAGGGGATAGGAGGGTGGTATCTAAGCTCTTTGCAAATGGTGCTGTGATGTTTTTTCTCCTAAGTGTAGGGGTAGATGGTCTCCTGCACTCTAGTTCCTCTTAAACATGAACGGATAAGCTTTCATATAGAAATCTTTTCTTCAAAAAATATAATCATAAATATACAGACTTACTCTGCCAACCAAACATAATCCTCCTCTCTTTATAATCCACCTCATCCTTTGGGGAGGAGAAAGGATATATACATAGCTTAGCTCAGTTCTAATAGAAGTTAAAATAAAGGGCTGAATCTAATATGCTTCATGTGAAGTTAAAAAGGCAGGGGTAGCAATCATGATCTCAGACAAAGCAAAAAGCAAAAGCAAAAATAGACCTACTTAATAGAGTTTAGTCAAGACAAATACATTTTGCTGACAGGTACCATAGACAAAGAAGTAATATCAAAAAATTTTTACATCAATCAAGGCCTCATTTCTCAAAGATAGGGAACCAAGTCAAATTTATAAAAATAAGAGCCATTCCCCAGTTGATAAATGGTTAAAGGATATGAACAGACAGTTTTCAGAAGAAGAAATTGAACTATCTATAGTCATTTGAAAAAAATGCTCTAAATCACAATTTATTCTCAAACTATGGGTCTTGAGAGTGGAAAAAGTTAAGAAGCACTGGATTAGAGAATTGCCATTTAAAGAATTGTGAGATAACACCTCACACCTATCAAAAACCATAAATGCTAAAAGGGATGAAGCAAAGTAGGTACACTAATGAACTGTTGGTAGTTGTGAACTGGTCCAACTGTACTGGAAAACAATTTGGAACTATGTCGAAAGGGCTATAAAACTTGCACATACCCTTTGACCCAGGAATACCACTATTAGGTCTGTATCCCAAAGAGATCAAAGAAAAAGGGAAAGGACCTACAGAAAAATAAGGTGCTTTTTTTTTTTTTTTGTGGTGCCAAAGAATTGGAAATGGAGGGGCTGCTCATTAATTAGGGAATGGCTGAACAAGTTATGGTATATGATTGTGATAAAGTACTGTTGTGCTATAAGAAATGATGAGAAGTAGTTTAAGAAAAAACATGGTGAGACTTACAGGAACTAAGTCCAAGTACAGTGAGAAGAACTGAGAGATCATTGTGCACAGTAACAGCATTGTTGTAAGGATGATCACCTGTGAAAGATTTGGCTCCTCTGATCAATACAGTGATCCAAGACAATTCCAAAGGAATTTTTGCAGTATAGCTAATGTGGAAAAATATTTTGCATGATTTTACGTGTATCATTGCTATCATATTCCTTGCCTTCTTAGTGAGTGGTGTAGGGAGGGAAAAAATTTAGATCTCAGAATTGCAAAAGGAAAGAATGTAAAATAATGAATTTTTTAAAATCCAGTAATCATAACATGTGGACACAAAGTCATGGAACAGTTGGGATATGCACAGGAATGAGGCAACACCTGTACCACTGAGCTCATGGATACATAAAACTATATCTAATACGAACAGTGTTATAATTAAGATTTCTACTTTTTCTTTGCTTCTAATTTTTTTTTTTACACATTTGGTATGAACAGCTGGTGACCTGCATCAGACCAACATCTTTAATCAGGAACTGAGAATGGAAGAAAGAAAATCTCAGCTTGTGAGCTCTGAAAATATTGATGACTTTAAATTAAAGGTAAGCTCCTACAAATGTCATTTAAGTAGAATTTGTAATAGACTCTGCTGAAGAGGAAAAGGGAAATAATGGCTGAAATTTTTTTCTTCCTTTGATTTTGTATTTTGAAAATTTACCCTGTATTTTTAATAATTGTTACTTTTTAGTGAAAAACTGTATACTTAATGATCGAGACATTAATGAATCATTATTTGCTCTGAATACAGATTAAAAGCTTAGATAAAATAGAATCAGCATATAAGAGAGCACCATGCAGTGATCTACAGTCAGATCAGAATATTCCGGAAAGAAGCATGATCTTAGAAAAAATATCAAGAAAAATTTCTCAAATGCTTCAGAGTGGAGATCAGCTTGTAAGCAGGCATCCTTTTGCCCATTTATCGAGAGATTCTTCACCTGTACAGATCAGACATCGCAGTTCGAGTCCAGAAGGCTTTACAATTAGACAGATTTATAAAGCACCATGTCTGCAGTCTACAAGGAATTTAGAATCCCTCATCGGTAGGCAGAGCCAAGAGGACCCAAATGACTACCTGTATGCCCTTTCTGATGACTCTCAAAAGCAAGCTTCCACAAGTCATCAGGCCCTAGAGAAAAATAGTAAAATTACAGTGTCAAGGAGCGCCTTAAACTTAATGAAACAAGATTCTCCTGCTGGACAGAGGCTGACACTTAGCCAGAAATCCTCCATTTTTTGTCAGTTTATTCATGATAGAACAGCTATCATGGAAAAGTCACAAATAGTGAAGTCAGAGGTTGAGCAACTTCCTACTTCAAAAAAGTTTTCTGGTGATAAAAATGATTTGAAAGATGGTATGTCAAAAGAGCACATCCCACTCCAAGGAAAGATTTTGAAGAGTAAGCTTCAAAGTAGCCTTCATACCACACAGTCTTGGCATAGTATAGCCCCAGCAAAATTGTCTCACCTAGATCCTGTTGAAAATCTTATAGAGCAGCTGCGGAAGGAACTCGTATTTCTTAGGTCTCAGGTGAGTTTCCTTCCACCAAATGTTCCAGTGTGTGGCTTAGATAAGATAAGTTCTTCTTTCATCTTCAGATGTATTTAACCAAGTTCCATCTGAATGCACTTTTAGAGCATTAAGTGCATGAAATTAAAAAAAAAAACCTGCAAGTTCCTTCAGATCATGTTACTTTTATTTTTGTTTATTTATTTTTAAATCAATTGGAGTTAAGTAACTTGCTCAAGGTTACACGGTCAGTTTGTGTGTGTGTGTGTGTGTGTGTGTGTGTGTGTGTGTGTGTGTGTGAAGTATCTGAGGCCGGAACTGATCCCAGGTCTCCTGACCCTGGGGCTGACACTCTTACTACACCACTTGGCCGCCCCAGATCATGTTACTTTTAAAAAGTGTTAAAATGAAATGTAAATTACAAAAAGCAACATAGAGTCAGCATAACTCAATGACTTGACTGTTCATTAAATGTTCCCTTAGAATGAGCTGATATTCCAGGATTTGTTGATTAAGGAAGCACAAAGCAGAGATGCAGAATTAGAACTTCAGAGGTGCAGGAGCCAGGCAGAGCAGGTAGTGCCAAAATCTGATGATTAAAAAGAGAACTCAATTGGACTAATATGTATGTATATATATATAAAAACATTCCTCGTAGTACTTCGGGGAGAATGGAATGTGTGTGTGTGTGTATGTGTATGGATGGGGGAGGGGGGGGGAGGCAGGGACAGGGGAATGAGTACTTTTATATTATCTTGTTTCTTCAATAATCCTTGTTTGTGGACCTCTTTAGTTGTGAGTAATGCTTAAATCGGTGAGTCTTTTTGTAATTATGTACTGTATTATTATGTATTAAGTTATGTATTATGTATTAAATTATGTATCAAATTATTTTCAGTCTAAAAATACAAATCACATTTTCGTTCATTCATTTTTCCCCATTGATAGAATGAGTATCTTTCAAAGGAACTAAATGAAAAGGAAAAAGATTTGGAAAGGAATAGAATAGTAATAACCAAGTTCCAAAACAAAGGTGAGTTATATTTGGGTAATATATTACATTATGTTTTGTTTTAGAGCAGCTATCCCATACTTAAGATAGTCATAAGAGAATGATTGAATAAATGGGAAAAAAAATTTTTTAAATTAATTAAGAGCTTACTCTGCTAAGCACTGTACATGAATTCCTCCCTCAAATTGCTTCTATTCTAAGATGGGGAGAGGACGTATTGAAGGGAGTAATGGTCAGGGAAGGATGATTTGGTCTGAAAAGTCACAGAATTGGTGAGTGGAACAATAAGATTGTCTAATGACCCCTCCTTCCTCGAGGCTATGATAATAGGGGAGATTTGATTGTTATTCTCTTTGCAAGAAGTGGGAAATGGGAAGGTGAAGAATGGTTTGGGTGAAGATATAGAGAGAAAACTCAGTGGCTTGCTCCTCCCAGGCATGATATCTGGTGGTTCCATTTGAAGGGTTAGTCAGTTTCAGGTGACCAGGAGGGAGATGACTCTGGGTGCTGTAGCATATTACGTTAGGAAGAGCATTGACTCTGAGGTCAGGAACTGGGCCTGCCTCTGTTACCTGTGGAAGCTTGGTTACTTCAGTGCTTCCAGCCTGTTTCCTTATCTATAAAATGAGGTCTTTGAGTTAAATAGCCTCTAAGTTCCCTTACATTTCTGGATCTATGATCCTATTATCATGGTCTCAGATTTAACCTGTTTTCAGATCAGAGCTGTACAGGTTAAGCAGGGGTTGAGGAACCTGTGGCCTCAGGGTCGCTGGTTCCCCACCCCTAACCTAACTTAAACCTTTATAAAGCCTCATTTTCCCTTCCTCTATAGTCCAGTTTATTACCTCACAGCCTCTCCTGTCAAGCTCAAGTGTCAAGATACTCAAAGCCTTTGTTTCACATGAAACTTTCATTTTTTTGGTAAATAAATATTTTTTAAGTACCCATCATGTGCCAAGCATTGGGGTACAAAGAAAGGCAAAAAGTAGTTTTTTGTCTTATGAAGTACAGAATCCAGCAGGGGAGTCAACATGCAATCAAACTATGTACAAACCAGCTATTAAATAAGATGAACTGGAGATAATCGAGACTGAGGAGGCTCTAGAATTAAGGGGAATCATGAAAAACTTACTAATTAAAACCCCATTCTCTGGAACTGAGAAAAACTAATTGATCCTATTTAATTTAGGAACTTTTCTCTATTGATTATTTCCTGTTTATCCTGTATATAGTGTGTCTGTACTGATTGGTCTGTTTGTTATCTCTCCACTTAGATTGTGAGCTCCTAGAAGGCAGGGACTGTCTTTCGCCAGCATTTTTATCCTCAGCTCTTAACACAGTGCCTAGCATATAGTAGCTGCTTTATAAATGCTTGTTGATGAACTAATTTTTTTCTTAAACTGTCAGATTCAGAGATACAGAGCTCCAGATAGGATCCCTATTTAGTTAGTCAATGTAGATAATCTCTTTTTAAAAGTTTGTGTTTTTCTTATTCTCATTTTACTCAAATGGTAATTTTCTATTAGTAACTTATGTGTTTCTATACTCAAATGGTAATTTTCTATTAGTAACTTATGTGTTTCTGTGTGAAATATTCTTATCATAGAGTCTCAGAGTTTTTAAGGACCTTAAAAGTCATCTGATTTAACCAATGCTTGAAGTATGAATATCCTTTATAGTTTATCAGTCCATGTTACTTATTAAATTTGCTGAAATTATGATAAATCTTTATCAAAATAGAAAAATGTATATTTAATTTCAGTAAAAGAACTTGTAGAAGAAAAAGCACAGCTTGAAGAAGGTTTGAAAGAAATATTGCAGACCATCAAAGAAATGCAGACAGAGCCTGGTATTAAAGGAGAAACACCTTTGGTCATCCCTAGTCTTGAAAAATTAGTTAATGTAAGTTTTCTTCATGTGAATGGATTTATTTTAGTTCTTTTAAGACTATTGTTTTTGGAAGAATTTCTCTTATCCTTTTGGACCTTACTGATCTTGAGAAAATAAGCATCAAACATGTGACAGTTAAATATTTTACATATATTTATTCCAGCACTGCAAAGGATTTCAGGAACTATTAGAATTAGTAAATTTCAGTAGTTTCCATCTTTGTCTCCCTCTTATCATCTTCTGCTGTTTCCTCAGAGACCTTCATATTCATGTGAAAAGATTTCTCTGCAGCTTGGTCATATAGTTTCTTAATCCCTTCAGTTTGAACAACATCTTTCTACACTGAATTGTCACAGAGGGATTAATGATCAGGCCTTTATATTACGGGAATGAGCTGCTTTCAAGTTCCAGAGTATAGAATTTCAATCCCTGATCCTTGTCTCTGCCCTTCTCTCACTCACATTTAATCTAAATCTTTGCCCTTGTTGTCACTCATAGACCTTTGACCCATCCCTTCTTGCCTTTTTCCCTCTCTGGCTTCATGTATGTCTATATTGGGCTTTGGGCACATGATCTCTTGCTTTAATGTGTCATTAGTGACTACCATGTAATTTCTTGTGCCTGATGTCCTGTTGTTCTTCACCTTCACCTCCATGCCTTATCACTTGCTTACCTTCACCATTCCATTCTTTAAGGGCAGTCATTACTAAGTTGCTGGAAACAGTTATGAAGTCAAGTTGCCTCAGATTCACTGTAGTCAGCCTTGTCTGGGTCTTGTTGCTACATCATAATACTCCTTCTTTATCCTTGTCAGTGCCCTATTTCAGCCACTATAGTTACTGTCCCATATCTTTTCTCCTCCCAACCCCAGCTTCATACTTGGGAGAAGGTGGGAGGCTTAAGTCTGGCTAAAAGTTAGCTCAGTGGCCCCATTCCTTATCTTCTTAGCATTGTCACTATCTTTCTCTTTCTCTGCTGTGATTACAGACGTCAGTAAGGCAGGCAACAAGCATTTATTACATACATACTGTGTACCACACATTGTGCTAAGTGCTGAGAATATAAATATAAGCAGAAAGATAGTCCCTGCTCTCAAGGTGCTTATTACATTGTAATGGGAAAAAAAGCTTAAATTGGGGGACAAGGAGAGAGAAGGAAGGAAGGTACTGAGCTCCAGGTCATGGGGAAAATCTTGAGGACAGCCTGTAGAGAACTATCACATAACTGGTCCAAGACATAGTTGTATTCTATTTTTCAAACATTGTAAGTGTGCACATTTGTGTATGTATATGCATTTGTGTTTATATGTGTGTTTGTGTATTTGTTTTATAATTTAATTGATTTGTTGAATTGTTGAACAATATTTCCATAGTCTCCTGTCATAGAATCTGATTTAAAAACATTTATTATTTAACACTAATTTTTAACATTTTTAACACACACATGCACACACCACACAATATACATGTATCTGTAAATATATAAATACTTAATGAACAGAGATACCTTATTTTAAGAACAGCTTCTAAGGTTGTATTTTATTCTACTGTTAATTTTAAAAAATAAAGTGAGATTTTAAGCATTTTACAGAAGTTTATTGTGTAAATATGAAGATATAGACAGTTGAAAAATAATTTTTTCAAAGGACTTTCTGTTTTCTTTAAGATAATCTGTAGATTATTCATAAAGATTTTATATAAATGGAAAAGTAGACATGTGCATGACTAATTGCCAGTGCTTTCTTGACTATCCAGTGAAAGTATAAAATTATAATGGATAAAAATTATAATAAAATTATGTAATATATAATAAAATAAAAATTATAATGAATAAAAGTATAATTTCTGATCTTTTCCATTTTTTTAAATCTTTTCCTCCGCGGTATCTTGAAAACTGATCCTTGAGTGCTTTTCAAATTTTGACACTTCAGTGTCAATGACAGTCCAGCTGAGTGAAGCTCATAGTCCAGTAGTGTATAAGATAGAGAATGATAATTAAATTCTTCAATTTTAGCATGTTATCTTCATTAGTCACAAAGGAAAATGTTCTATGTGGTTCTAAGAAAAAGATTATTATACCAACATCCTATCAATATTTAAATATTTATCTTCTCATTTAAAATGTATTTTTATCATGTTAGACTATGAATTTGAGAAATGCTGAAGGAATCTTTGATGCCAACCTACATTTGAAAGCCCAAGTTGACCAACTTATAGGACGAAATGATGAATTAAGAGAGGAGCTTAAAGAAACTCGGAAAGAGGCTACAAATTACTCTCAACATTTGGCAAAAGCAAATTTAAAGGTATGTCATTTGGTAAATAAAAAGTTAATAGGAAATCATATAAAGATTGGGTTAATACAGCTGAATCAGCATGAAAAATATGTTTTTAATTTTTTAAAAAACAGCCACAGATAGGTACTTATATGGTAATTTGTGAGAATATTGTTTCTTATTATTTATTCCTTCTGAGAAGTCAGAAGACATTTATATAAATAGAAATTGGTCAGTCATTGGTCTCTGAATGTGAAAAGAAAAATGTAGCTGCATTGTCTTCACCTACATAGAAATTAAAGTATGGTTTTAATTCATTTTAGACACTACATTTGCATATCTTCTTTCTCTGATAGGTAGGAGAGTACAATGGGAAGTGTAGCATCATAGATGTAAAGCCTAATTTTTTTTTTTTGCACAAAACATTCTTACTATATTAATTGAATTTAAAAATTTTTTCTTTCTGGTTTGTTTTTAGATGGAAAATCTTGAAAAAGAAATTTCTCTTTTACGGAAAGCACAAGGATCAAATATTGTTTTCAGAGGAGTTGACCTACCAGATGGGATGACACCATCTAGTGCAAATATAATTAATTCTCAAAATGAATACTTGATATATATTTTAGAGGTAGTTAAGTTTAAGGTTAAATCACATGATTTCTATTGTTTTTTTTTTAGTGTTAGTACACAATTTGGAGATTCTTTAACTTCTTTACACAGGCATAGATTAGTAAAATATTTTTTTTTTTGCTTTTTGGAGGGGGAAAGGTAGGAGTTGGGGTTAAGTGACTTGCCCAAGGTCACACAGCTAGTTTTGTGTCGAATATCTGAGACCGGATTTGAACTCAGTTCCTCCCAACTCCAGGGCCTGTGCTCTATTCACTGTGCCATCTAGCCGCCTCCCAGATTACTAAATTTTAATGTACTTCACCAACAAGATGCAGTTCATCTTCCTCAGGTATATTCAGTCTCTCTTGACCTTTGAGCTACCCATGGGAGAGTGAGGATAGATTGCAGGATAACAAATGTCTGCTGCAAAGGGAGCAGTAGGAACCAGAGAAGAAGGAGGTCAGAGGGAGCAGAGTTTGCCTGACATCACTCCTTAGGTCAGTGATGACAGCTGTGTATTGCCAAGTCCTTGCCAGACACAGCCACTATGAAGAGCTTTTTAAATAAAAACAATTATTCCTTCTGGCCTCTTTCCATTAAAAAGGTGAAACAAAGCATCAGTTAACTTCATTGTCTCTGCAGCTTACTGAGGGTCATTCTTTTGAAGACTCTGTTTTTCCTCAAAATGGAATAAGATATTGACCTGGGGAAACTAATCTGGCTCAGATACTTAGCACCACACCTAGAAATAACTGGCTGTGTAACCTTGATTGCTTTAAAAAAAAAAAAATGGAATAAGATAAAATTGAGCAGCCTGAAAGGAGAAACTTTTCATTATTTTATTTAAGGAGTCTGTTTAAAAGCCAAAGAAAATTATTTCCCCCACTCTCTATACTATTATTCCCTTTCACTAATTTATATCATGAAAGATTGGACTCTTTTCATTTATAATTATTATATATTATAATATTGTATAATTATATTAAATATAATACCTTACAATAACTGTTCCATTAAGTATAATAACTGTAACATCTATCTTCTTGTCAAGTAGTAAAAAAGAATTTATTTTCCGAGTTTCTGATTTTAGTGAGTAATGTAAAAAAGTGACTCTAAACACATTTTTATTTGATCATTATGGGAGTTTTGCAAGGCTGTACCTTCAAGTTTAGATGGCATCAGTATGAGAGAAACAGAGAGACAGAAAGACATTTGTTGGTCAGTTGGGCTCCTGATTACCTATGATTCTGATTTTGTCATTCTTATTTCTGATACAACTTTTAGGAACTAGAAAATAAAGAACAAATGTTAAAAAAATTAGAAGATTCACTTGAAGAATATAATAGGAAATTTGCTGTCATCCGGCATCAACAAGGCTTGTTATATAAAGAGTATCTAAGGTACAGTTAAGGAACTTCATAGGGGAGCTAACACAAACTTGGCTGACACAAATTTTTAACTTAGAATTAATGAAATATATTAGTATTTAACATATTCAGCACTTAAAATATTAATTTGCTGTTCATCTGTGTTAATGGATTATTTTTGTGTATTAAGTTTTTTTTTAACTTTTTGTTACTTCTAGCATAGGTAAAGTGTCTATTTTAATTAGAATATGTTATTACTCATGGTGAAATTAAATGAAATTGATACTTAAGGCAAATAACTTGTTTTGACATATTTGCATGATCTACAAAGGTTTCTTCCTTCAAAGATGTGCACATGCACACACACATACACATGCACATGTACACACACAAATATATAATAGTGACTGCCATAAAGAGATTAGTATCTTACTGCTTTCTGTTTTGTAGGAAAATAAAATATATAATAGTGACTGCCATAAAGAGATTAGTATCTTACTGCTTTCTGTTTTGTAGGAAAATAGACTGTTTTCTTCTTTGCTGTCTGTGATGGCCATTTAAAAGAGCCATCTCTTTCCTTCCTACTAATTATTTTCTAGTCCTTTTGATGGGGTACCTGGGGTCTAGATCAATTTGTGAAACCAACTTGTAAAACCAGTCTGTGACTTTGTAACTGCACTTTGTTTTGTAAAGTTGTAACTGCAATTTGTCATTTCCCACCCTTGAGATCTGCCCCTTCTCCCTATCCCACACTCCACCTAGGCAACACCCTGTGACCCCTTTTGTTCTTACTTAATCTCTTGATTTCTTCCCAGGTCTGGCCCACACCCTCCTTTATCTTTGCCTTTTGTCTCCTTACCTACCTTGACCTGGCCCAAATCTTATCTAAACTATCTATTCACATGCTCCTCTTGGTCAGCTCTGACCTTTGTCTATGCATTGAGGCCCCTCCAGTCAGGTCAGCCCTGACAATGGCAGCCCTACCCTTTAAAGGTAAAAGCTTGTACCCCTCTCACTTGCAGGTCCCCTAAAGGACTCTTGCCCACTGTGATGGCGTAATAATAAACTTTCTCAACTCTAACTCCAAGCAAAGCTGAGCTGAATTCTTTCCAGAAGCCCTTGCAGGTTTCCTGGTCTTGGATGGGATCAGGGTTCCTGCTGAACCTATTGGGATCCCGTCCCCCCATCACTTTCGGGTATAGATTTTTTTAAGTAGATAAATATTTAGCTTTAAATTTTAGGATTAATTCAGATTATTGAAGGTCTTGTTATTTCAGGTGAAGAGTATCTGACCTAATGTGTTCTCATCTTAGGTGTAATCTTTGAAAAGTTTTGAAGTATGATGAATCATTGGTCAGAATAAAAGTAATTTAATAAAAATCTTTTCTACCTCCTATCTATCATAGTTTCTAGGATACTAAGATAATGGATTTTGATATTTGGAGTGATCATTCACCTCACCATACGCTGGACCTCTCTGTGTTCTTTTCCAAAATTTATAGATCATCTGTAGCCTCACATGTTGCTTCATCAAACTAAACTTCTTAATGGAATACACTAGATTTTGGTTGTTCTGCTTTTTTTTTAGTGAAAAGAAAATCTGGCAAACAGAATCTGAAAAACTGAGAGAGGAAAAGAAAAAGCTTGAGGATCAAGTGGAACAGGATGCTATAAGAGTCAAAGAATATAATGTAAGTGTTACACCTTTCAGAAATAACTGGACAGAAATAACTGAGGAGCCTTTCTGAATGGCTGAGGGCAATGAGGAACTGAAATCTTTGTTACTTACTTGTTATGCAGAACTTACTCAATGCTCTCCAGATGGATGCTGATGAGAAGAAAAAACTTCTTTCTGAAAATAGTAGGAAAATCAGCGTCTTACAGGTTAATGAAAAGTCCCTGATAAGGCAATATACCACTTTACTAGAAATGGAACGCCATTTAAGAAAAGAAAACAGTAAGCAGAAGAATGAATTGATAGCCATGGAGGCTGCAGTTGGAGACAGAATTGGCCATTTGCAAAGGTTTAAGGTATATGCTTGCTCTTGGATATTTTTCCTCAGAACATTTCATTTAAGCTCTAGATTTTGGAATTTCTTGAATTTATATTAGACTTACAATAAAGCAAAAAAAAAAAAGAAATCGAGTGAAAATTTTTAGTTTGTTTTGACATATTAATTTAAAGAGTGATGTGTAAGATTGTCACCCTTTAAACCAAGATTTTAAAATAATTAAAGGTCCTAGTTGAAAAAGAGAATATTTTTTTTTATCCCATTTACTGTATTAAAGGGATTTTGAGACTCAAGAAAAGTGATTGCTTTCCCTTTTTGCACTAGAGTGTTCAGAGTCTTATAGAAGAACTAGTTCTCTTGAGAATCTGGAAATTTTCAAGTATAACATGGTTTTGGCAAGGAATTGGATGATTATAAAACATTTCATGTAGAAAAAAATAATGGAAATTATGCCTTTTTCTCTCCAATCCTGATTAATCCAGGTGCATGGTTTTTGGGGCTAGATGGGGGAAGAATGAAAGGTAAATAAAAAGAGAGTATTTTAAAAAAGAAACCAATAAATGGAGAAATGTCCTGGAGAGATTTGTGCCAATACACTGTCAGGTAGAATTATTTTGAGAAAAAGTGTCAGTCTTGAATCAGACTGACACTTTTTCTCAAAATAATTCTACCTGACAGTGTATTGAAATTAGAAACATTTTTGAAAATATTAGAATGTGTTTCCTTTTTTAACATAAAATGGGACATGCCAAAGAATTGTTTTGTTAAAAGTTAAATAAAAATTCTCTGTTTTTTGAAAATCTATTCTAATCTTTGATTTATCACTGCATAATATAAGTTTTTTTTTAAATGGAAATCAGGTCTATCTTTAAAAGAAACAGTTGAAATATAATATTGTTACTCTTATTTACATAGGAAACAACCATTTTCAGGATTGCAGCTCTCCAAAAACTGATAGACAATAGTGTTCCTCTCTCGGAACTCGAATTGGCCAATAAGCAATACAATGAACTAACTGCTAAGTATAGGGACATGCTGCAGAAAGATAATGTGCTTGTCCAGAGAATGAGTAGTTTACAATTGTTGGAGGTAAGATCATATGGTTCTTCATTCTCGAAAAATTAGAATGAGCTTTTCTATAAGTATTTTTTTCTTCTTAGAAATCTTCGAGATTTTGTTTCCTCTGTTTGCAAGGGATTCTTAGGGGAATTTAACAAGTCCAAATGCATTAGGTTCAGCAAGTAGGGGAGAAAGAAATATATGCAAATAATCACAACATGAAACACATGATCAAAACCATAAGAGGGGTTCAGATAAGTAGATATAGGAATTTAAAGGGAGTGAGCATGTTCTGCTGAGGAGGCAAGAGAGGGTTGCATGGAGGAGAGGACACTTGAAGTAATGTTAGCAATAAATGGTGGTTATGTTGTAATAATTGTATTGTTGGTCTGAATCGTTCTTTACTCAAAGACATTTCTCTCTTCTTCAGTGTGAAAATACATCCCTGAAAGAACAGATAGATACTATAAGTAAGGAACTGGAGATCACCAAGGAAAAATTTCATACTGTAGAACAAGCATGGGAGCAAGCCACTAAACTAGGCAAGTCTTTTCTCATGGAATGAATATGATAAAATGCTCACTATGTTGTTTAACCTTCTTGTGGAATGTGAGTTTAAAATGAAGTGTTCTTACACAAGTGAAATAGTGATTGTCTGGATCGACAGTCTTATTGTTTGAATTATATATATGGTGGTATCTTTTTCTGCAACAAATGTACCACATTAATCCTTATGGTAAGGAGGTCTCCAGTGGGATGAATTTCTTTTTTAGAAACTTTGCCTTTTAGGAAATGAATAATGGAAGTATCTGCCATTTTGTAGGGGTTTTTTTTTGTTTTTGTTTTTGTTTTTTTCAATTTGGCCAACACAAGTTGTTAATGTTGTTGAAAGGGTCATATTTACATACAAGTCACAAATTTTAGGGGCCTATATTAGTCATGAACTTGCATTCTTTCAGAACTTATTTTTCCAACTTCTAGCTGCCTTGCAGCTATTCACAGGTTTTTTTTTTTTTTTTATTGAGGGCAATCACAGTTTTATTGTCCATAGCTAAGACCTGCCATCTTAGTATCTCTGGCAAGATTACTGATCTAAGAATCTCTTTCCATCTGTGAGCCTTTCCTAGTTGCCTGAGTTGGTTGGTGCCCTCTCCCTCCACAAATTACCTTGTGTAATTAATTATGTTAGCCCATGTTTGTGCTCCTGCCGCACTGAGCTAGCCATAAACTCTATGATTCCAGGCATGGTTTTGGTTCTGCCTTTGTGCAGCATCATGGATCATTAACAAATGATACACTGGGGCGGCCAGGTAGCACAGCGAGTAAGAGCACTGGAGATCGAATCCCGGGCTCAGACACTTAGCACCCACCCAGAAACACCTGGCCATGTAACCTTGAGCAAGTTACTTAACCCCAATTGCTTAGGGGCGGCCAGGTGGCTCAGCGAGTAAGAGCACTTAACCCTGATTGCTTAAAAAAAAAAAAATGATACACTGGAGTCATTTAACAAATATGGCCAGTCAGGGAGAACCTTCATTTTCTCCATTCATATCCAGGACCAAAATTAATCAACTTAATAATATAGCTTATTATCAGAGAGTATAACTGACTGGTTTTTCCCATAAATAGATTAAACCAGTCATACTCTCTGATAATAAGTTGTATGTGTGTAGTGTAAAAGAGGTTAAGTGCATGCAGGATTGAAAAAGGAGGTGTTTAGTTATATAAAAAGAGTTAGAAATGAAGTAGACAACCCAATTGCCATGTTGGGCCTCATGAGTTCTTAAAAGTACTTGATAAGGGCTCCAGTACCATGTAGGGCAGAGTCAGCTTTATGTAGGATTTACAGTGAGACCTGAACAAGATTCATGCAGGATGAGAAGACAGAGCAGAGCTATAAGCTACAGCAGAAGAAGGAACTCCCATAAAATATTCTGAGAGCCTATTTAAGCCAGCTCCAGCACTCTCCTGCTTATGAACTTAGGAAACCATGTCACCTCATCTGTAAAATTAGTCTCACAACTGAGAAATAAAGCTCATGACCAGATATTTACAGTTTTTTTTAATATAATATTGATCTGGATTGATTATATGGCATTGGCAAAATATTCCACAAATTAGAACTTTAGTCAATAAGATCTTAAAATCAAAGGAATTGCCTACATCCAATGTGGATGTCACTATTAATTCACCCTATTTGTCTCATGTCTGCCTTCTGTCATATTCAGATGTTTGCTTTTTGACTTAATTTTAAAATGCCCTTATTGAATTTGAATTATTTTTTGACCACAGGTAGTGATTTGACCATGGATAAAGCTCAAAAAGCTATAACAAACAGTGAGATTGTTTCCATATCTAAAAAGATTACAATGCTGGAGATGAAGGAACTGAATGAAAGGCAGCGTGCTGAACACTCTCAAAAAATGTATGAGCACTTAAGGGCATCATTAAAGCAAGTGGAAGAACGTAATTTTGAACTGGAAACCAAGTTTTCTGAGGTTGGATATTCCAATTTTTATCCGTTAGTTAGAGTTGGAAAAATAAACCCTTTAATTATTAGGCATCACGTGCCTAGGCCAGTCTTTAGATTGTCTCAGAAACAGCAATATAAGATAATTCCTTTATTGTTAGGTATTGAGTGTGTTTGAAATCTGAAATTAATGAGTAATCCCAAAATAACATTTATGTTAGCTGTAGTGTATGTCCTTGTAGTTAAGTGCTTGTCATTATAAGTTGTGTAAGGGATACGGGGAAGGAACAGGGAAGAATTCAATCTTTCAGTCTCTACTGCAGTTAATTTCCCACTAGGGATGAGTTTAAAACTTTGAACCTAATCTTTGGGGCTTCTAAAAAGTAGTGGAGTGAGTATAGTTCCCCTTTTAATCATTTTAATCATTTTTTTATATCTTATTTATCAAATCAAGTCATATTAAACATTAACAACCATGTGATTAGACACACAGAAAAGCATTACATATTAACACATTTTTTAATCATAATGCTATATGTGTTTAGAATTAGTATGTTTAGGGGCGGCCAGGTGGCTCAGCGAGGAAGAGCACCGGCTCCAGTGTCGGGATGACCTGGATCAAATCCGGGCTCAGACACTTAGCACCACACCAGAAATAATAATAACTGGCCGCGTAACCTTGAGCAAGTTACTTAACCCTGATTGCTTAAAAAAAAAAAAGAATTAGTGTGTTTTTAAAAATCTATGCTGACATGTGGTATTTTTTTTTTCAGATTTTACCCACATTTTTGTTAGTGCCCATTGGTGAAATGTTTTAAATTTAAAAAAATTTTCACAGCATATTCATCTCACTTATCTATCATTTCCATTCTGTGCAACAACTAGTGAAAATGGTAACTCTTCCCTATCATCCAAGTCAGGATCTAATGAGGTTTGTTTAGATCTAGAATCAGAAAGTGAGAGGTCAATAGGTCTAGACACTAAGCATAGAAAAATTTAGTTTATAAGTATGTGCACAGCTTAATCTCCATTATTATACTGTTAAGATTGAGATAAAATGCAATGCCCCTCAAAAATTACCAGCCATAATGAAACTCCATTTATTGGAAATTTAGTTTTTTTCTTAAGTTTTGCTCCAAATCATATGAATTAATATTTACTTACTGAAATTGAATGACATTTAAGTTGGGAATAGTATTGGGAATTACGTAACTTTTAAATGTTTAACATAAATAGTTCTTTCTTTAACTGCTATTAAAACAACTAGCTCTCATCCTGGCAACCAGGAATTTGCAATTGCAAAGCAACCAGGGCCCTCATTTCTGCACAGAAGAGATGGAAGGTTTTTCCCCCTCATTTCTCTTTTTTTGGGACCAGCCTTGGTTACAGTAATTTCACAATGTTCTATTTCTGTTGTTTTACTGTTGTTGTTATTGTTTATCTTTCATCGTTTTCACCATTGTGCATGTTGTTTTTTCTGGTTGTTTACTTCATTTTTATCAATTCATATAAGTTCAGTTTTTTCTGTATTTCTTTTTGTTCATTATATTCATCATTACCTACAGGGCAGTAATATTCCATTATTTTTGTGCAGCCTAATTTTATTAACCAATCATCCATTTATAGGCACCTTTGTTTCCAGTTCTTTTCCTTTGGAAAAAGGTGCTGTTATAATGTCTAGGGAAGAAACCTGGCACATTGGGTAAAAAGATTGGCTTTAGAAACAGAGGATTGGGATTCAAATTACATTTCCCATGTTTGCTACTTGTGTGACCTGGGACATGCCATTTACCTTCCTTGGACTTCAGTTTCCTTATCTGTAATCTCAGAAGGTTGAATTTAGATGACCTGTGAGGCCTCTTCTGGTTCTAGCTATAGGATCCTGTGGAGGTGTGTGTGTGTGTGTGTGTGTGTGTGTGTGTGTGTGTGTGTGTGTGTGAGGCTTCTTTTATGATATTTATGCCAAAGAACTAGTACTGGAATTGATGCTCTTAGGTAGTTTGAGATTTTTAGAGAGAGAGAGAGAATTGTGAATAGCTGTTGTTTGATCTAAAAGGTATCCAGTGAAATATAGTTAGATACGTGTTATAGCCACACATGCACTTAGAAAATAAACCTCATTTGTTCCCTTCTGAGCTCAGGCCTTTTGTTCACATACTTAGACAAATCATAAGAGATAATTAAAGAAGAGGAAGCCCTATTCATGTTGGGTCTTTCACAAAGTGGAACCAGAAGGTAATTGAGATGCATATTCTGTAAAGGTTAATGAAATTTTTCAAAAACATTTTAGTAATGGACATTGGAATGGGGTTAAATTTTATAAGGAGAAAGAAAGGAAAAGATGCATAAATATGCCAAGAGCAGCTCTTTTAGTTGTACATTTTTTTTTAGCTTACTAAAATCAACTTGGCTGCACAACAGCTGGAACGAACATTGAGAGATGAGCTAGCTGAGAGTGTGAGTAAAGAAGTAAGTGATGCTGATAAGCAGCGGATTCTAGAGTTAGAAAAGAGTGAAATGGAATTGAAGGTGGAGGTGTCCAAGTAAGTACTTTAAGTCTTTATCATCATCTACATGTCTTGGTTTTAATTTGTAAAAATGATGGTCTTTTAGTCAAATCATTTCTTTACATGAGAAAGGCATTAAGTGGCTTTTGAAGGTAAAAATCTGCTATTTCTTAGAAATCTTTTTTTAAGTTCAAAGTATTCTTCATTTTTATTTATACTTACACCTGTTAATCTTGTTTGGTTTTTACATTTAAATATAAGAAGATAACGAAAAACCTTAAATCTTTAGAAAATAGAGTTATAGAGATATGAATGTATCAGATACATTTTTCCTATAGGGCAGAAAAGTTTCCTTAAAATGTTTTTCTAACTGATATTATAAGCATATAAGTAGTGTGTTCAGTACTTGAAGTTGAGTAAGAAATTTGGGTAAGGAACAGGGAAGAATTCAGTTTTTCAATCCCTACTGCAATTAATTTCTTACTGGGGATGATTTTAAAACTTTGAACCTAATCTTTGGTTCTAAAAAGTAGAAGAACGAATGTAGCTCCCCTGTTTCCCTTTCAATCCTGAAAACACACACATATATACACATACATTTTTAATAATCTTTTTACATCTTTTTTATCAAATTAAGTCATATTAACAGTGGTGGAAAATGTATCTTGAAGAATTTTAAAATCACTAAAGAATTTAAAAGGAAAAGTGGCCGAATACTGAATCCTGTAGGTATTTTCTGAGATTTTTGAGAAAATAAAGTATGGTAGGGACTGTCTTCTTTCAAAAAAAAAATAGTAGAAAATGCATAATTATTAGGAGATGCCCTAGCCAAATATTATGTCGAACAGCTACAAATCATCTGGAGACTTTGATTTACTAATGAAAATAGAGCCTCTTTAGAGTCTTAGCAATAGTATTATGTAAATGTTAATTTACTTTTATTTGTAATTGTAGTATTGCAGAAGTAATTAATGCTTCAGATTGACATTGTAATGGATGATTTCTAAATTCTTTTGTTCTTGTTATCTTTTTGTTTGTTTTTAAGTTTAATTAATTTATTTTTAGTTTACAACATTCAGTTCCACAAGCTTTTGAGTTCCAAATTTTCTCCCTCTTCCTCTCCTCCACCCTCCCCCTCATGGCAGCATGTGATCTGATATAGGTTCTACAAAAACCTTCACATTAAACATTAGTCAAGTTGTAAAAAAGGATTATAACCAATGGAATGAACGAGAAAGAAGGAACAAAACAAAACAAAAAAGAGAAAGAGCGAGTAGTTTGCTTCAGTCGGCATTCAGACCGTAATTCTTTCTCTGGATATGGATAGCTTTTTCCATCATGAGTCCTTTGGAATTGTCTTATAACCTTGAATTGCTGAGATGAGTGCAGTTTCTTGTTACCTTTTGTATTTTTTAAACATTACAGCCATTTCTCAGATTTTCTCTTATTGAATCTTCCCATCAGAATTAAAAAACAAAATGAAACAGTTAAACCAATCCAAATGACAAAGCCACCATTCTTCTAAGAGAAGGGAATTTATGTTTCATTCTCTATTCTCTGAAACCAAGATTTTTTTTTCCAGTTAATCAACTTTCAGATGTCTTTTATTCTTGTTTTCATTTCTATCTTTGTAGGTATTGAGAATATTCTTCTCTTGTTTCTTCTTTATTCATTTATATCACTTCATTCACTTCAAATTTTTCTCTGAATTGCTTACATTTATCCTGTCTTTTGCTTCGATGTTTGTTTTGTCATAATCTGATAGGTTCCCACTCTATTCCTGTTTTTAAAAAAATTACTACTGTATGAGTGCTTCTGTGAGTATTTTTAGTATGTATGGAGCTCTTCTTTCTTTCTTTGACCTACTCAAGGTATAAGTCTAGTTGTGGGATGTCAGTTAAATGTTACAAAAAGCTTAGTAACTACTTGCATAATTCCAAATTGTTTTCTGGAATCAGATCAATTCATAGCTCTGCCATCAGTGTATTAGTGTTACTGTCATCTCACAGCCTCTCCAGTTTTGACAATTTTATTATCTTTGACAATTTGATGAGTATAGAGATGAAACTTCAGAGTTTCAATTTATATCTGTATTATTTGCAGTATTTTTCCTGATAGTTGATTATTTTATCTTTTGAGTATTCTACTCATCCACTTACTGCTTATTTATTATGAAGTAGCTTCTAGTTTTCTATGCTTATGTCAGTTCTCTTGCACTTTTATTAGAAATATTTGATGCAAAGACTACCTCCCACATCCAAGAATCAGCTTTTCTTCTTAAGTCTAGCAGCACCGATTTTATTTGTGCAAAAGCTTTTATATTTTATGTGTTTAAAATTGTTTGCTTTCTCTTTTTTATTGGAGCAGGATAATGTACATAGAATAATTAATTTTGAGTAAGGAAGACTTGGGTTCCTATCTCAGAAACTTACCAGTTGTTTGATGACCTTCAGAAAGCCACTTACAGTATTTGGGCTCAGTTTCCTCAGCTGTAAAATGAAGGTGGTTGGACTCAATTACCCGAAAGGTCCTTTCTAGCTCTAAATCTATGATCCTAGCAATTCCTAATTCCCTTTTTTCTTTAATGATTCTCCCCCTTTTTTTTTCGTATTCTCCTTTTATGATGTCTTTTTATGTTTAGGCTTCATCTTTTTGGAGTTTATTGTGGTATATATTGTAAAATACTGGTTTAAATATATGTGCTGACAAACAGCTATCTAGTTTTATTAGTAGTTCTTATTAAACAGGAGTCTTCCCCTTACTTTGTGATCTTAGGTTTGTCAAACACTGGGCTACTAAATCTATAAATTCACTTTAGTAGAAATGTCATTGTCATATAGATAAGACTGCTATGACCAGGGATCTTCTCTTCAATTATTTAAATTATGCCTCATTTTGTGTCTTTTTCTTTTCTATTTAATGTTTCAAAATTACATATTTAGTTTGTTAATCATCTGTGTCAGTAATTTATGTTTCTAGAAAAAAAAATTTACCTTGAGAATTTCTTTACCTGGATCTCAGAAATTTTGGTCTGTTGTCTTGTTATCATAATAGTAATTGTTTCTATGATTTCTTCTTTAGCCTGTTAAATTTTCTGTATTTTGCTAGTGTTCCTTGTATTATTACTATTTGGTTTTGGTGTTATATTCTGTACAGGTTATATTTCTGCTTTTTAAAAAAAACCATTTATTTACAGTTTTTCTGTGCCCTAATAAATATATTTTTGCAAAGGTGCCATGTTGTATGGATAAATATGTATATTATTTAGGGATTCTGTTCAGAAGACTACAGAAATCTCTTAGCTTCAGATTCCCCCATAGTTTCTTCTGTTTAAAAAATTTTTTTTGTTTACTTTTCTATTAGATTTGTCCAACTCTGAGAAAGGAATATGTCATCTGTTATTGAGTTACTATCTATATCTTTTTAAAATTCAGTTAATTTTTCTTTTGTGAATTTAAATGCTTTGCCATTTAGTACTAACATCTATTAATATTGATATTGTTTCATTGTCTGTGACTTCTTTAAGTGCTATTTATTTTTCTTGTTTGTCTCATATTGTGAATTTTTGGTTTTGCTTTGCTTGCTAGCATGATCACAATTCCTACTTTTATGGATTTACTTGATGCACAGTAACTTTGTTCTAGCCTCTCATCTTGATTCTGAATGTGTTTAACCTTTTAGATGTGTTTATTATAAGGAATAGATTGTGGGATTTTGTTGTATTATCCATTTTTCCACTTTATTGAGTTATTTGATATTTAAAGTTATGAGAGTTATGTTAGAGTTTTCTTCAATTTATGTCCTTAATGTTTTTAAAATATTTTAAATATTTCTTTCCTCCCTGACACCAATACTTTATTTTTACAATTAGTTTTTTTTTAAGCAACTTTGACATAGTCTTATCCCATAGGCTTCCCTCCTTCCCCTTCCTACTCTCATTTGTTAGCCCTTCTCCCTGCCTTGGAGATTTTCCGTAAATCTTGATTTTTTTTTTCTTTCTTTTGCTAACTATTTCTTCCCCTCTTTATTTTCCCTTCTCCCCTTCTTTTTCTTACCTTAGTTAATTTAAAGTTTCCTCTTCTTACGCACAACTTCTTTAGTTTCTTTGTTTTCTTTTTTCTATCTTTTATTTCTCTTTTTTTTTTTTTTTCTTTTTTTTTTTTGAGGGCAGTTGGGCTTAAGTGACTTGCCCAAGGTCACACAGCTAGTTTTTGTGTTAAGTGTCTGAGGCCAACTTTGAACTCAGGTGCTCCTGATTCCAGGGCCAGTGCTGTATTCACTGCGCTACCTAGCTGCCCATTTTTCTTTAAAAAAAAAAAGATTGCTTTGTTTTCTTTATTAATTCTCTTCCCTTTCTGCACTGAAATTTTATACACTGATTTTTGGTCTTTATTCTTATTTATTCCTCTTTAATCTTGAGTGCCTTCTAACCATTTTTCTATTTTGTTTCTCCAACAAATCTTGCCTCAATATTCTTTTTTTTTTTCTTTTGTGCCTGACTCTCAGAATTTTCAATTCATGGGGGAAATAATGTGTCTAGAGGCAGTGACACATGGTAGAAATTACTCTGTCCATAATCACACAGTCCAATTCTTTTCCTACCCTCCCCATGTTCCTTCTCTATCCCATTAACTTTACCTTCTGATTTGTGGGTGTATGGCCTCCTCTCCTCTAACTTCCAGCTACCTTTAAGCCAGCCTTTAAGAATTCTCTTATTCCTTCTCCTAGAGCAGGACATTGTCCTGGAAGTCACAACACTTTCAGATAAGGTGATCTCCCTGTGAATACCTTTTCTAATACTAAGTCCATTATGAGGCTCTCATCTCCTGTTGCACTTCTTGCCGTATAGGAATGCCCTACCTATACCCCTGTTAGACTAAGACTTCTCCTTTGATTTTCCCAGTTCTGATTTCTCATTCTGCCTTTCCCATTCTCCTTTAGCCCCTCTTGATGAGAGACCATACTCATCCTATCCCTTTTCTGTTTACCCATGGATTGTGGACATCTCTCATTCTTCTCTGTCTCTGCTTCCCTTCTTCCCACACATGCCTCTTTCCCCCTCTGCAGTTTGGTCTCACAAAACCCATAGATTCACCTCTATGGGGATTGTTTGGTTGGATACTTCATTTCTGTTCCTCTATTTTCACTTTTTTTTCTTTTCATTCTATTTATGTTTTTGTCCTCTTGTCTACTTTAAATCTTTTGACAGTTCTTTTTTTCCTTCTTCCCTAGAGCAGTCTTTTTCTTTCTCTTACATTTTTAAAATGATCTCTGAACACGTGATAATTTATTTCTTTACCTGTTCTTTCCTTAGTAATTGTATTAACCTTTCTTGGGGTGTATGCAAGTAGAATATTCTGTTTGTGTCTGTTTTTTTTAAAATAGGAATTTCTCAAAGCCCTCTCTTTTGTTGAACATAATTTTTTTTACTAATGATTAGGCTCATATTTGCAGGTTACATCATTTCAGAGTGTAGCTTGAGTACTTTGGCTTTTCAGAGTATCCTATTTCCCTCCTGTTTACTATTTCTTAATTTCCTTTATATAGGTGCATGATCCTAGCTGCTTACAGAATTTGTTACTAGAGTAGTTAAATTTAACCTCTTTATGTCTCTTAGTTTAAAGTATATGACTTTCTTTACAGGAGGTGAACTATGGATTCCTACGGTCCTTTTTTTTCTATATTCCTAAATTATAGGTAGTTTTATTTCTATGACATTTGGATTTTTTGATTTGTTTCGTTTTTCTTAGAAACTTTTGTTTTCGGTTTTTTTTTTGCAGGGGAGAAGGCAGGGCAATTGGGGTTAAGTGACTTGTGCAAGGTCACATGGCTAGTAAGTGTTAAGTGTCTGAGGCTAGATTTGAACTCAGGTCCTCCTGACTCCAGGGCTGGTGCTCTATTCACTGCACCACCTAGCCACTTTGAACCTTCTAATCTACAAGTTGGCTCGACGTTTCCTGCACAGCTGTCATTACCTTAAATGTCGTTGGCTTTGGCTCTGAGAGACATCATATCTTTTTAAAACGTTACTACCGTCTCCCCCCCCTCTTTTTCCATATTTTCATCCCCTTCAGGATTTTTGAATTCCAAGTATGTTCATCTCTCTTTGGCTTCTTTGAAGCAACTCACCACCATGGTTTAATTTTTTTTCCCCAATTTGCTAATAGATTTTAAAAATTTCTTCATTGAGAAATGTGAATTTTGATATGTGTATGTATATATGCTTATATAAGGATTTAATTTCTTGAATAATTATTTTTGAACATTTCTGATATTTCTTGTTCTCTCTTATAGTATTACAAAGAGTTGTTTCATCAGAAATCAGTTCATTTTCTTTTGTCTCATAATATTTGTTGAGAGTTTTAATCTCTTTGAGGAAGAACTTGTCTTTCTATCTAGTTTTTAGTTCCTTTTGGGGGATTTATCAGCTGGTGCTGTTTTGATCAAGTTTTTTTCCTCTTGGATATTTCAGCCTTTTTTCCTTATATTCTCCTATCACTGACTTTCAGGCTTCTGCCTTTGCTTAAGGGTAAAACCTTGGGGCTCTACTGCCATACATCATCAGCTTTCTCCCACTGGTGCATGTAGGCCTCATTGGTCTTGATCCTTGCTATTAGTAGCCCATGGAGAGATAGGATCAGCTGGGCTTCAGTCCCCTTTCCTTTAGGCTTGGTAGAGCCATTAACAGTGGCATCCTGTCTCATTTCTTCCCTTGGCTCATCTTTCCTGTTCAGGCTGGGCTTTATTAGGGTGTGCCACTGTTTACAGGGTTTGGGGGCAGTGGGAACAATATTCTGGACTCATTCTGCAACTTTTGAAGTCCTTAAATTAGTGACCACCTACGCAGAAGCCCAAATGCCCTCCTTCTTGATGTGCTATGGGGAGCAAACAGAGGATGACTTGTGCTGGTCAAGTCGCAGCAGAAGGCGTTTCTGACATGGGCCCAGGCACAAGCCCAGCAAGCCCAGTGTTCACGTTTGACCTCTGACGTGTACTGTATTTATGACCCTGGATAAATCACTGCCTTACATAGTGTTCTAGGCAACTCTCTAAAGAGACCATACATTGGGGCAGCTAGGTGGCACAGTGAATAAAGCACTGACCCTGGAGTCAGGAGGACCTGAGTTCAAATTCGGCCTCAGACACTTAACACAAAAATTACCCTTGTGACCTTGAGCAAGACACTTAACCCCAATTGCCCTGCCTTCCCCCTCCAAAATTAAAAAAAAAAAGAGAGAGAGACTATATATTTCAGAGAAGCTGCTGACCTACTATTAGAAGGGATTTCCTCATCCATGACTTTCTTATCCAAGTGAAATCCGAAGTCCAGTCCTTGTACTAGTCTAGTGGGAACTGGGAAAGCCTGATCTGCCCTCTTGTTGATCTCTTTGACCAAATGTTATAATGCACACTTATACTCAAAACATTGCATGTTAGATATAGTCTGTTTATGTTGAATAGAAAAGTTATAAACCAGGGGATTGTCTTAAAGACTAGAAACTCAGCATTCTGATTGCTTTTTTTAAACCAATTTTTTTTGCATTTAGAAAATTTTTAAATGCCTAATAGTTATTACTGTGTCATTATATGACTTACTAGACTGAAGGAGATTTCTGATATTGCCAAGACTCAAGTTGAAGCTCTGAGTTCACATCAGCAATCCAGAGAAAAGGAAGTGGAATCTCTGAGAATGCAGGTGTTAGACTACCAGGTGAGAATAGCACCAGCTCTCCATAAGAGGCATGAATTTATTAATTTTTAGAAATCAGGCTGTGGATGATTTTACCAGACTAGGAGTCTGGTCAGAACTGGTTAGAATACCTTGGAACTGAACCTCCCTCTGGAATAGAAAGGTGGTAGGAACAAAGGGAATTAGGAAAGAATGGGCATGTAATTGAATGCATCTAATATAGACCCTGCTGCTGATTATGATCTAGATAATGCAGAACAAACAGTGCAGAAAAACCTCAAAGCTGGCTGAGGATACTAGTTTTATTTTTATTTTTTAACATATGGCCTTTCTTTAAAAAAACAAAACAAAAAACCTCTAAATGACTTAATATGTCCTTTTCAGTCTTTTTCATTAGAACCACATCATTCTGGTAAAATAAGGCTAGTATTCTAGTTATTGAAAAATTTGTAGGTATCGAATTTTATAGTTACTAAAAATGTGTTTTATAAGTACTGAAAATAATTACTTTGGTAGCCCCAAATTACATAGCTGCTTAATGGAGCCAGGACTAGAATCTTAGTCTTCTGATTGAGAATTCTTTCATCGGATGATTCAAACTTATATCATAGAATAGTCTTTGTAGGTTATTATAGTAAAAATGCTGTGCTTCAATTTGAGAAACATATAACATATTCATATATAGTATTTACATGAAAAACCTAAACCTTGATTTCAGTGGAAATTATGTGACAAGGGAGATAAGCAAGACACAATCCTTGTGCTTGAGCATTTTACAATTTCCTTTAGGCAGTTGGAACATTGATAGTACTGACTGTCAGATGCTAATGCAGTATGGCGAGGGGTTACACATTTACTCAATTTTAGCAGAGGAAATCAAGGAATTCCTATGGAATGAGTCAAATTTGAGTTGGGTAATGAAGCAAGGGTATGATTCCATTTTCTTACTTACCCACCTTAATTCCTTTTGGCACCAGGCACAGTCAGATGAAAAAGCCCTCATTGCCAAGTTGCATCAACACATTGTTGCATTGCAAATTAGCGAAGCCACATCTGTTAGCAAATTGGAATCAGTGACTTCCCAGATGCGCAAGGTGGAAACTTACAACTTGCGTCTTGAACAAAAGCTTGATGAGAAGGAGCAGAGTCTGTATTTTGCCCGCTTAGAAGGGAGAAATAGAGCAAAGCATCTGCGCAGCACCATTCAGGCTCTGCGACGACAGTTCAGCGGTGCCCTGCCCTTGGCACAGCAAGAGAAATTTTCCAAAACAATGATTCAGCTACAGAATGACAAACTACAAGTCATGCAAGAAGTCAGAACTTGTCAGGAGGAGCGGAGAAACATGGAAAACAAAACGCTGGAGCTGGAATTAAAGTTAAAAGGCCTCGAGGAGCTCATAAGCACCTTAAAGGATGCTAGGGGGGCTCAGAAGGTGGGTCAGTTTTGATCTTAGATGTTAAGGTTAAGATCACATGTGCAATTTTGGTAAGATTCTGCTTTAGTGAGTCTTTTTAAGGTCTCAGGGTGTATGGATGTGGAACCAGGGCTAGGAATTGAACCTGTGTTTTCCTGGGAATGGAGAACTCCCAAATGAGTAAACTCCCTCTACTTATAGTCTTAGAGAGTTGCTTAGAGCACTGAGATATTAACAGGCCAGGGTCACACTCTAGGACTTGAAGACTGAAAGACCAAGGTTCAGATCGTGCCTCCACACACAGGTCACTTCATCTCTCTGGGCCTCAGTTTCCTCATCTATAAAATGGATCTGGACACAGTTCCCTCTAATGACCCCAAATCATACCTAGGATTTCCCAACCCTAAGGCTAGCATTCTATCCACTAGGCCACCTGGTTTCCTCTAGATGGTAGCTGGGCTGAAATTTTCCTTTTTGATGTTTTTTGGCTCATTAGAGCTCTTGTGGATTTGCCAAGAAGCAATTCTTCTTGACTCCTGGACTTAAGATGTTCTTTTTTTTTTTTTTTTGATTGTCTAACCAGACTGGTAGATGAGGGCAGTGCTGTAGACAGAAGAAATGTAGACTTCAGCAAGGCTTTCAGGTTTCATTTCTTTGAAGATTTTATGTGAAAATTTATTGTAGAAACAAGAATGAAGGGAAAATGGTAGATCTGATAAAGAGAACAATCATCTTCTAGCATTTTAGAAACATTCATATACAAATAATTTCAGTCCTAATTTTAAAATACCTTAATCATTCATTGTACTAGGTCTCAAATGAATTCTCTCCATACATTTAAAAGCCTAGTTTCTTTAATATATATTTTAAATTAGTAAGCTCACATTTTTTTAGAAATACTTTATAATTAAGAGTTTTTATTATTTAGACTAATCTTTCTCTAATTAATAGGAATTAATGAAGTTTTATTGTTGCTACCTTGGACCTCCAATTGTCTTATTGAGAATTGCCCATTTGAATTTGGGACTCCCTTTTTCTAATAGTGAAACACAAAATTTATCTAAATGAGTGCAGGTAGATAATCCATTCTAATTAAATGGGTGTTTTTTATAATGGTCACAGTTATTTTATATCACCTAACTGGAAAAGTTTGGAATGTGACTAGATGAGGGAGTTTGCAATACATAAGTTTGCTATGGAAAGCTTGATATGTGATCTCATACAAATGTGCCTACATGCAGTTTATGTTTATATGTGTGTGTGTATGTATATATATTCAAATGCATTTACATATATACACATGTACATGGGACAGCAATAGGTCTCTGCTCAAGCATCACTTAACTGTTCTTTTTAGGTCCTCCTGACTCAGAGTGAATGTAAATAGTAACTGTTTTTCTTTTGGCCAGTAACCCTGAGGGTCTTCCCCTCCCAGTTTGATTTTTTTTTTTTTAATTGAAGGGGCCATCCCTTGGTTCACTTCTTAAAGAGGCCTATTCACTGAATGAGTATTGCCTCATCCAAAGTGCATACTTGAAAAGACCTTAGCTTTAAAAGGACCAAGATCTCTCATTTTCCATTTTGCCCTGGGCCTTCTCCAGTCTTCCTGATAGATATCTGACTACTGGACCCAGATGACTCTGGAGGAGAAAGTGACTTTGCACAGCCCTGCCCCACTTAAATCAAAGTCAGTTGCAAGTTATGTCATCATCCTCTTGATGTCATGATCCTCTTTGAGAATGAAGGACAAATCATACAACATATAAACTTCTTTTTGTCTTATTTAGGTAATAGATTGGCACATGAAAATGGAAGAACTTCGTCTTCAAGAGCTAAAACTAAATAGAGAATTAGTCAAAGATAAAGAAGAAATGAAATATTTGAAAAATGTAATTTCTGAATATGAACACACAATCAGCAATCTAGAGGAAGAGATTGTGCAGCAAAACAAGGTACATATATCTGGATATATGGGGCATAATTATGTTTCTCTAGTAGGATTTTTAAAAATTGGAACCACTGCCCAAGTGGCTCCTGTAAACTTTTGACTGTATGGAGCTCCCTTTATTATTGTATAATAACAGCCTAAATTTAGTTCTTGTTTCTCAAATTATTTTTAAAATGAATGATTGTTATAATAGTTAAGACAGAAAGTATGCTATAAATAGTATTAATGTTGATAATATATTATTCTACTATATATTTATATAACAATTTTATCATATTGAACACCTTTGGTAGTCATATTTCATTAGGTATTTACATTAAAAATTTTTTTTCTAGTTTCTCTTCTCTATTATTGAAGTAAACTGTTTTTCTACAGTTTCATGAAGAACAGCAAATGTCCTGGGATCAAAGAGAGGTTGAGTTAGAACGGCAGCTAGACATATTTGATAGTCAACAAAATGAAATACTAAGTGCGGCTCGAAAGGTATGTGGAGCTTCATAGGAAATTGTGAATAGCATATGACTCTTTTGTTATATAGAAATGTTATATAGAATGGACTAGAATGTGAATGGGATCAATCATCTATAAAACAGAAGCAAACAGCATAATGGATTAGAAACCAGAATCCAATGTTGTTTATACGAAATACACTTAGAAGAGAGAGACACAGAACGTTAAAATAAAACTCCCTCATCTAGTCACATTCCAAACTTTTCCAGTTAGGTGATATAAAATAACTGTGAACATTGATGAAAATGTTTCTTTCCCAATCAGGTAAAATCATCTCATCTTTTGATGTTTAAAAGATAGGTAGCATTTAAACTATGCTTAACATGCACTTGTAAAAAATGAACATTTTTCCCAGTGGTAGAACTGTTTTTTGCAAATTTCTGTTTCCCAACAGTTTGAAGAAGCAACAGGATCAATACCAGACCCAAGTTTGCCTCTTCCAAATCAACTTGAGATAGCTTTGAGAAAAATCAAGGAGAATATTCGCGTAATCTTGGAAACCCGAGCAACTTGTAAATCATTGGAAGAGGTAATTAATTTGCCTTATGATTATTAGGCATGAATGTGTAATTCCTATATTAATGTATGTTCATGAAGGTGAAAGTTGGAATTATAATTGTTAAACCTGTAGGTAATTTTAGAACATATTCCTGCTATATTTTCCCTAACATACCTTATATGATCCAAATCAGAATTGATTAATTTGGGTTTTTCTTCCTGACCCTTTTGTTTTTGTTCTTTGGATATATTGATGCACAACCACCCATAATGCCGAAGCTGTAAAGCACGTAGGAGTTGTCGACAAATAACCTAATCTTTCTCTATTTAGTTGACTATTGATCTTGAATTTTCATTCTGTTTCTTTCTTGCATGAATCTCATGAATTGGATTGCCTAGACTATTCCATATTGTGTATCCTTAAAAATGTTACTTGTTAATAAGGATTTATTACTCAAAATTTTAAAAAATGAATGCTAAAAATTTTTTTAATGTAATTGGGAAAAGAAAAAAATAACTCATTGAACTTTTCCTTTAAGAATTTGCAGGGATGGCTAGGTGGTGCAGTGAATAGAGCACTGGCCCTGGAGTCAGGAGGACCTTAGTTCAAATCTAGCCTCCTACAATTGACACACTTACTAGCCATGTGACCTTGGGCAAGTCACTTAACCCCAATTGCCCTGCCCTCCCCCCTCCAAAAAAAAAAGAATTTGGAAGCTATGCCATTTGGTGCATCTGTTTTTAGTATTGAAATTACTCATTGTCTATTGTACCTCTTAGCAAGATGTAATTTCTCTTATCTCTTTTTATTGGGTATATTTTTTCTTTTGCTTTTTCTGAGACCATGATCGCTATTCCTGCCTTTTTTTAACTTCAACTGAAGCATAATACATTCTGCTCCAGTGACTTACTTTAACGCTCTGTATGTGTCTCTCTCTTCTAAGTATATTTCTTATAAACAGCATATTATTGGATTCTGGTTTCTGATCCATTATGCTGTTTGCTTCTGTTTTATAGATGATTGATCCCATTCACATTCATGATTACTAACTGTTCGTTTCCCTCTATCCTATTTTCTCCAGTTTATTCTTCTCTCTTCTATATCCTGTCCCTCCTCTAAAGTCTGTTTTGCTTCTTATCAGTGACTTCTTTTACCCATCTTTCTTTTTATCATTCCCCCACTTCTTTCTCTTATCTCTTTCTTTTCCTACTTTTTTCCATAAGATGGAGGACTGTACCCAGTTGAGTATTTTTCTATATCCTTCCCTATTTGAACCAGTTTAGATGAGTTAGATTCAAACGTTGGCTACCTCTCCCTGCCCCCATTTTCCCCTCTAATGTAAAAGCTTTCTTGCTTCTTTTATGTACAGTAGTTTTCTCCATTCTTCTTCTCCCTTACCCCTTCTTTCAGTGCATTCCTTTTCCTTTTTGCTATCATGTCAACCTAATTAACTAGCTCCTATGCCACCTACCTATCTAGTCCATTTTATTGCCCTAATAATCATAAAGTTCTTAGATGTTACATGTATCATCGGATGTTTACTTTTTTATACTTTTTTTTTTTTGCTTTTTGGAGGGCAGTTGGGTTTAAGTGACTTGCCCAAGGTCACACGACAATATATATATATATTTTTGGCGCGTGTTAAGTGTCTGAGGCTAGATTTGAACTCAGGTCCTCCTGACTCCAGGGCCTCTCTAGCAACCCTTTTTTATGTTTCTTTTGAGTCTTTTATTTGAAAGTCAAAATTTCTGCTAAGTTCTGGTGTATTCATCAGGAAATCAGTCCTCTATTTTATTAAATGTCTTTTTTTCCTTGAAGGATTATATCCAGTTTTGCTGGCTAGGTTATTCTTGGTTATAATCCTAGCTCCTTTACCTTCTTATTCCAAGCCCTTTTCTTCTTTAACATGGCAGCTGGTAAATCTTTTGTGATCCTGACTGTGTGGCTCTATAGTATTTGAATGGTTTCTTTCTGGCTGCTTAAAGTATGTTCTCTTAGACCTGGGAACGCTGGAATTTGCCTGAAATATTGTAGCAGCAAGCACCCCAAGCACTTCCTCAGGGTTTGCTGCCCATACAGGTTCTTGGATCTGCTTTGTTAAAGGAAAGCAACTCAAAATGGGTTAACAAGCTTACTTTAATCAGTCAGACATATATCATTTACCTTGTTCAGGGGAAAAAGGTCAGCACCCCAAACTTCAAAATATACAGACAGAACTATCAAGACATTAACAGATCAAGCAGACAGCTCTCCAAACTGTCCAACCATTACATCCACACCCAGTCAACATCTGGGTTTCCACATCTGGGTTTTTCAAAGCTGGGGGGACCCTGGACAACGGCTTCCCAGAATACAGATCAAATCACAGAACACTTCTCAAAGTGAGTCCCAAAACAAAGCTACACATCAGGGCTTATACAGCCTTCTCCTGGCTCAGAGAATGCAACAACCCTATTGACCCACTGGCCAATCAAAAAGTATCTACTGAAAAACAAGCCCCCCCCCCCCCCCAGGCTTCTGGTGCACTTCAGCCTATGGGCAGGGAAGATCTTCCAAATTTGCATTCCCATTACAAATATTACTGGGAGTTTTTATTTTGAGATCTCTTTCAGGAGGTGAGTGGTACACTTCTGGTTTACACTTGGTTCTAGGATATTATGGAAGTTTAACTTTTTAATTTCTTGAAATATGATATCTAAGCTCTCTTTTTTTATCATAGTTTTCAGGTAATCTAATAATTCTTAAATTATTTCCCCCCAGTCTGTTTTCCAGGTCATTTGTTTTTCCGGTGAGAGATTTCAAATTTTCTTTTATATTTTCATTCTTTTGACTTCATTTTATTGTTTCTTGATATCTCATGGAGTCATTATCTTTCAGTTTTGTCCAGTTGGACACTTTGGAGTCATTATCTCCAAGTTGTCCAATCCCAGTTTTTTCCATTTGACTAGTTTTGTTTTTTAAGGAATTATTTTCATTACCATTTGGCCAATTCTGTTTCTTTAAGATATTATTTTCTTCAGTTTTTTTATATGTGCTTTTTAATTGTCTTTTCATAATTTTCTTCCCTTGCTCTCATTTATCTTACCAATTTTTCCTCTATTATTTTTATTTGATGTTGAAAAGCAATTTTTAACTTCTTTGAATTCTTGTTAGGCTTGTGTCCAATTCACTTTTTCTTCTTGGAGGCTTTGCTTGTAGCTGTTTTGACATTATTGTCTTCTAATTTTATGTCTTGATCTTCTCTCTTACCATAGGAGCTTTTTATGAAGAGATTCTTTTTTTGTTGTTTGCTTATTTTTTTCCAGTGTATTACTTGACTTTGAACTTTAAAGTTGCACTCTGTTCCTGAAGTTTGGTGATGGAGGAGGGGGACTATCCCAAGCTTCAGACTTTTTTGCACTGCTATTTCCTTAGATAGTTCTGGCAGTTTGAAAGTTTTCAGTGCTTCCAAGGTGGTGTGATCTGGGAAGAAGTATAGTCACTCCCCCTATCTCTTTCTAGCACAAACAATAGTTTTCCTGTTCTCTTTTGACCAGAAGTGCTCCTCCCCACCCTTGAACTCAGTAACTCAGAAGTGGGTATAGGCAATGGAGTTGCCAAACTCCAAATGCCAAACAGCATTTGGTCCTGCATCTAGTACTAGCTTAGGGGTCTTCTGTAGTCTTTCTGACCAGTTGCCAGGTTCCCTTACCATCTCTGCTTGGAGCGCTTCTAAAACTGCTCCTGTTTCTATTACCACCACTGGTATTTATCCACATGAGCTCTTGGGTCAGCTTTCCTCCCTATGTCATAGATCTTTCTTTCCAGACTCCTAAGTTGTCTTGGACTGGAACAATGTCTCAGTCTGGCCTTTTGTTGACTCTGCCATTCTAGAATTTAATTTGTGGAGTTTATTTTTAAACTTGTTTGGAATGGAATGTTGGCAGAGTTCAGCTTTCTCAGCCATTTTAGCTCTGTCCCTGCTTTGTTTTTCTAGTGTGGATGATTAGGTCAATTTACCTTGAATGGTGTTCCTGAGGTCAGTGTCATCAGCTAAGAGGAGCATTTGTAGAAGCTCCCATCTATTTCCTAATTTTACTCTTGTTTGATCTTGCGCAGGAAATTTTTCTTGACAATGGCAAATACCTCTGCTGGACATATGTTTAGCTTGATTTCAGTGATTCATTGAGCAGAATTATCACTTTTATGACATCTTTAGTGGTTTTGTGCACACGCACACAGTATAACTTTAATTATGTATGTGTGGGAGAAACATTAAGGAGAGTCTTTAACGTGTACTTTGTTCTATGAAGTCAGACTCTTCAAATTAATAAATAATAAATACCACAGGAGCTTTATGTTCATGACATATCTCAGTCTTTTGTGTGATCATGTGATCAGTCTTTTATGTGATCATATGATCCTTGACAGGATATTACTTTCAAGAGTTTGCCTTTTGGGGCGGCCAGGTAGCACAGCGAGTAAGAGCACCAGCTCCAGTGTCAGGATGACCTGGGGATCAAATCCGGGCTCAGACACTTAGCACCCACCCAGAAACACCTGGCCCTGTAACCTTGAGCAAGTTACTTAATCCTAATTGCTTAGGGGAGGCCAGGTGACTCAGCGAGTAAGAGCACTGGCTCCAGTGTCAGGATGACCTGGGGATCAAATCCGGGCTCAGATACTTAGCACCACACCCAGAAATAACTGGCCATGTAAGCTTGAGCAAGTTACTTTAACCCCAATTGCTTAAAAAAAAAAAGAGTTTGCCTTTTACTTTCTTACATTTTTGTTTTTTTAAAACTGAGGATGCTATTTGTACACAACCAGATCATTCTCCTGAAGACTTTATAGAGGTGAGAAAGCTGGCTTGTGGATTAGTGGCATTTATGTTTTCTTTAGGAAAAGTAACATGTGTTCTTTGTCGTTATTTTTGGACTTTCTGGGAGATGTTCTGAGTGCCTTTCAGCTCCAACACAGATTTTTTTGGTATTTACTTCATTGAGCAGGTCTTCCTAGCTTCATCCTTCATGTAGTATATGGATTGGTCAACTGGAATTTATTAATCTCCTCCTATGTACCAGGTATGGTGCTAAGCACTGGGGATCCAAAAACAGTAGAACACTGTCCATGCTCTCCAAGGAGTTCACAGTCTGATGGAGGAGTTGCCATGCAAACAACCTTTCACAAACAAGATACATACAGCAGAAATTGGGGTTCATCTCGGAGGAAAGACACTAGAGTTAAGGATTGGGAAAGCCTTCTTGCAGAAGGAAGGACTTTGATTGAGACTTGAAGGTGGGTGACACAGTGGGTACAGTTCTGGTCCTGGAGTCAGAAACATTCTTCTTCATGAGTTTCGAGTCCAGACTCAGACACTTACTGGCTGTCTGACCCTAGGCAGGCTGTTTAACTTCAGTTTACCTCAGTTCTTCATCTGTAAAGTGAGCTGGAAAAGGAAATGGCAAATCAATCCCGTATCTCTGCCAAGAAAACCCCAAATGGAATTGCAGAGGGTTGGACACACCCAAAAAACAACTACCACCTCACAGGGATGTTGTGAGGATCAAATGAGATGTTTTTTGTTTTTTTTAAAGCACTCAGTACAGTGCTTGGCCACATAGTAGGCACTATATAAATGCCATTTCTTTTCTTCCTTCCTGCTCTTGAAAGAAACCAGGAATGCTTGGAGGTAGTATTGAAGAGAGGGAGCATGGAAGGCATGGGAGACAGCTAGTGATGATTTGGAGATAGAGCGTTATGTGCCAGGAGTATCCAGAGACTGTGTCCCTGCATCAGAGTAATAAGACTGACTTTTCTTTTAAGGTTGGAATTTCTACATTCAGTGGACTATTTTCTTTCAAGTTAGTTAACTTTGGAAGTTAATTAGGTCATTACACTGTGTTGCTACTGCCCAAGTCATTCCTAGGCCCCTTTTTGGAAATTGCTTTCATAATTATGTGCCACATACCTCGTTCTTGATCAAATATGGTATTATTTCCATTTGATCACCCGTCTTATTCATCATACTTGCCTCTCAATAGTTTGGGAGTTTATTCAAAAATCAAATCCACTTTTTTAAAAAATCAAGATTTGCTGTTATTGAAGATATTCAAAAGAATGTGCTGTAGATTTTAAAGGTAATACCAAAGAAGGGAGTGCCAAAAAGGTTTCAACTCCTCCTAAGGTGACTTCTCGATGGGAAAACACTGAATTAGAGGTGTGTTTTGCGGTTTATTGAATCTGTTACATTTCTTTATATTCACATATAGAAGTCCATTGCTCTAAGGTTACATGGTTATCACAAATGGTAATGTTATTACTTTGAAAATTCTGGACTCTTCCCTTTTATGTCTTGACCTTTGGCTTTTAGCCCTTAGCACAGTTCCTGGTACATAGTAAGCACTTAATAAATGTTCATTCCTTCATTCATCTGTATGTGTCCCTACACATTGTGATCCAGATTCATTGGATATCATACCAAGCTCTTTGTAAGCCCCTTCTCCCTTCAATACTTTTTACTGTTTTGTGGGAGAGTGTAACGCTTAATCTTCCATCATCCTCCTGCTCAATAATGTTTTACAAATGATCTTGTACAATTACTCTGTGTTGCCAGAACAGACAAATATTGGATGGTTAATATAGTCTGTGGACATTTTTGACCTTCTCACTTTGATCACTTGGGCAATAGTTAAACTTTCTAGGAAGATAATAAATGAGTCCATGTCTTCACTTCTATCCATTTCCATTTTTCTGAGTTCACAGGTGTTAGGCTGAGTTGGAACACAGTACTCTCTTTCATCTTTATCCTTTTTTCTAATCTGCTATTATTTGTTTTTACCTTTGCTTAACTAGTTTATGATCTAACAGTAGCTGATTCTAATATAACTTCTATGTTTATAATCTGTTTTTCCTTGTTGCTAAAATATAGACAACTTCATTCTTTTTTAATGTAACCAGTACTTTATATCTAGTACTTAAGTTCTGTTTAGAACTGAATAAAAACCTGTGATAACACCATTTTAAAGGGGAAAACATGGGTTTTTAAAAATAATGTACTATTAATCGAGTAATCATTTTCTATATTACAGAAATTGAAGGTGAAAGAGTCTGCCTTATGGGAAGCAGAACAAAACGTTCTGTCAAGAGACAGAATAATCAACGAACTCAGACTCCGACTGCCTGCGACAGCAGAGCGAGAGCGACTCATGGCTGAGCTCAGTAGAAAGCAAGAAGAGCCAGAAAATCATCGGGCTTTGAAAGTCGCTCACCAGACCATCGCTAACATGCAAGCAAGATTAAATCAAAAGGAGGAGGTCTTAAAGAAGTACCAGCATCTCCTAGAAAAAGCCAGAGAGGTATTCTGAGGTGTAGCACATGGCAATTTTTATAAAAGACTTTTTTCATAATCTTGTTTATAGTTCAGTACTAAATGCCATTCTACTGCAGAGGAATGAGAGAGTCTACTTTATAATTTCAAAGGTCCAATTTTAGGAACGGTTACTTCACTGTGATTGATCAGCAAAACTAACCAGTTTGTGTTCCTGAGAGTTTCTTAGATATTGACATAACAAGAGATAAGAGAATAGAATAAACCCATTTGTGCTTTCAAAAGAGAAATTGAGTAAGAAGGTGAAGGCAGAAGGAAAAAAATAGAATAAACTCAGGTAGATAAATGTTCAGAGATCTTGTGAGAAAAAGTTGTGAGCATTTGAAGATTTCCTAGAAAATATAAATGACTTTAAAAGTAAGGTTGTTGTTTTTTTTTAAAACACTAGGGAAAATATTTGATCAAATCCCGGGGTAGGCTCACATAGTGACATACTGGCGCATGTGGCCCTTCTTTCTCAAAAGAGCTCAGTTATGCGCAAACACATTCTACCTTGTAGAGATTTAGAAAACATTACTTTTCTTTGAACTTTGTTGAGTTTAGTAGGTGGGTTCTCATTCTACAGATATTAATTTTAATCTCTTTCTGAGTTGCCAGGAGATTGTAAATCCCTTGAGAGCTAGGCCTTTGTACCTTATGTACCATTGTATTCCTTGTGTCTAACATGGTATCTTGTGAAGAGAAGGTGCTTAATGAATGTTTTCTCCCCCAAATTACTGGTGCTGAAAAATTTATCACTGGGTGGCCAGCCTTCTGTTTATAAGCTTATAGTATATTTAATATCTTGTGCTTGGGTCGAACTTAGAGAGGGCTTTACTAGCCTAGCTATCCATATCTCAGAGTCTTTACACAACAAAACAGAGGAGCAGGATTTTAGTGAAAGTTTGAAATATTAATGATTACAAAATATATTACTTTAAATTTGAATTATGTTATACTACAGTCTTCATAGGTAAAGGAGCTCTGATTTGATTTTTAAACAGGAGCAAAGAGAAATTATCAAGAAGCATGAGGAAGATGTTATCATTCTTCATCAAAAATTAGATCAGCAGGCTGACAGTTCACTTAGCAAACTCAAAAGAACAGCCATGGTAAGAGCCTTGTTCATTTTTTTTCTGCTTATGTTCAGCAACTTTATATAAATTTTAGAATTGTATTCAGCCCTGTTTGTTGTAATAAGGACAATATCTATAAGAAAATAAAACTCTACAATTAAGTTCACTCATTCAGATTCTGATATTCAGTGGATCAAAGTTCACATCAGAATATCACTGTGTATTGAAAAAGTCTGACATCAACTGGCTTGTAAAATAGGTAGTAGTCTTGTTGCTCAAAACCAGTTTTAAAAAGTGATTCCATTTCAACTCTTGATATTTTCGGTCTGGACCTGAGTTTTCATTAATGTTAGGAACTCCCAGGAAGAAGCCTCCATCCACCTGCTCTGCCCCTTTTATACTTTTGAAGAGTTGCCTAGGTTAATGAGACTTTAAGTGGCAGAATCTGAGCTTGAATCCAGACTCTCTGAAACCCAAAGCTTCTCTCTACCCACTATGCCAGGCAGTCTCTCTATTTTTTTTTTTGCCTTTTTTTTCGGGTGGGGGGTTAAGGTAGGGCAATTGGGTTTAAGTGACTTGCCCAAGGTCACAAGGCTAGTTTTTGTGTTAAGTGTCTGAGTCCTGATTTGAACTCAGGTCCTCCTGACTCCAGGGCCAGTGCTCTATTCACTGTGCCACCTACCTGCCCCCAGTCTCTCTATTTCAACAACATGGGAAAATGGAAAAGAGGGAAAATCTGACCACCCTCAGTATTTTGATCTCGTAACAGTTCACTACACTCACCAGAGGTTGTTGTTGTGTTCACTAGGTTCTTCTTATTTTGATCTGAATCAGTTTACGCAGGTCTTTACAATTTTCTTTAAGTTTTTCACATTCAGCATTAAAAGTGGAAATGAGTGAAATTTTATGATGTCCAACTTGTCATTTCTTCCATATGCATTTTGTGTACTGAGGATGAATTAGATATATGCCTGCTTCTGGAAACTGAGGAAAAGAGCTTAGGGTATAGCTGAATGCCCAAAAAGTATACTTATGAGGAAAACAAAAAATCTAGAGCCATTTTGATGGTTTGACAGCTGTTTGGAAATATGATTAATCACATTGTAAATATAATAAGGAAAATTCACCTAAAAATGTAGCATTCTGTTCTGTTGATCAGTATTTGGTGTTGAGTCACCCTGTGCACACTGATACACAGTGAGTCTGTAGTTCTGTGATGAAAATGAATACTTTTTAAAAAATTTTTCAAATGCTTTATTAACTTCTGATTTACATCATTCATTTCCACCAGATTTTGAGTTACATATTTTCTCCCTGTCTTTCCCCTACCCACTGCCCCAAAACAGCAGTTCCACAGTATATCCCCTCCTTCAATCAGCTCTCTCCCATACTTCTCCCATATCCCCTTTGACTTTTCCAGTAGGACATGGTGGATCTCCATGCTCCAATGCCTGTATATCTTATTTCCCAATTACATGTAAAATAGTATTAATAATAGTGTGTGTGTGTGTATGTGTATATATATATATATATGTATTTAAACATTTGATTTTAAAACTTTGAATTCCAGATTCACTCCCTTCCCGTCACCCACCCCCAATGGAAAGATAAGCAGCTCAGTATAGGTTGTACATGTGCAGCTTATGCAAAACATCCTACCCCACCTTCCGCTAGTTCTATGCTCTACTTTGATCCCGTCCCTTTTCAAAAGTGGGTGCTTCCAATTTACCTCCCCCGAGCCTGCCCTCCCTTCCATCATCCCCCCTCTCATTCCCTTCCCCCCTACTCTCCTGTAGGGTGAGATATCCTATTTAGTGTGTATTTCATTCCCCCCCCCCCAGCCAAATTCAAGGAGAATAAGATTGACCCATTCCCTTTTGTCTTCCTAATCTCCTACATTGTAAACATTTTCCCTTGCCTCTTCTGTATGGGAAAGTTTACCCCATTCTGTCTCTCCCCATCTCCTTTCATTATATTCCTCTTACCTCTTAAATTCACCTTTTAAGTATCATCCCTTCCTATTAAATTGGTCCTGTGCCCTCTATCTGTGTCTACCTGTAAACATATATACACACATTCACATATGTATTCATACTCCCGTATACCCTCCGATAGACATATATATATATATATATACACATTCCCTTCAACTTATTTCATACTGAGAAAGGTTTCATCAGTTACAATTATTGTTTTTCCATGTAGGAATGTTAATTGTTCCACTTTGATAAGTTCCTTATGGTTTCTTTTCCCTGTTTACTTTCTCATGCTTCTCTTGCTTCTTGTATCTGAATGTTAAATTTTCTATTCAACTCTGGTTTTTTTCATCAAGAATGCTTGAAAGTCCTCTATTCCACTGAATAATATTTTCTCCTGAAACATGATTCCCAGTTTTGCTGGGTAGGTGATTCTTGGTTTTAATCCCAGTTCCTTTGACCTCCGGAATATCATATTCCAAGCCCTTTAATGTCTCAGTGTAGAAGCTGCCATATCCTGTGTTATCCTGATTTTGTTTCCACAATATTCAAATTGTTTCTTCCTGGCTGTTTGTAATATTCTTTCCTTGATCTGGGAATTTCAGAACCTGGCTGTAATATTCCTAGGAGTTTTCTTTTTGGGATCTTTTTCAGGAGGTAATCAGTAGATTCTTTCAAGCTCTATTTTACCCTCTGGTTCTAAAACATGAGGGCAGTTTTCCTTGAGAATTTCTTGGAGGATGATTTCTAGGTTCTTTTCTTTGATCATGGCTTTCAGGTAGTCCAAATAATTTTAAAATTATCTCTCCTGGATCTATTTTCCAGGTCAGTGGTTTTTCCCATGAGATATTTCAGATTTCCTTCTATTCTTTCATTTGTTTGGATCTGTTTAATAGCATCTTGATTTATCATAAAGTCATTAGCTTCCATTTGCTCCAATCTAATTCTGAAGCAATGATTCTCCTCATTGAGCTTTTGAGATTCTTTTTCCATCTGGCAAATTCAGCTTTTTAAGCCTCTTGCCATTTGAGTTAGTCTGTTTTTTAAGGTGTTATTTTCCTCAGTCAGGCTGTTGACTCTCATTTCATAATATTCTTGCATTGTTCTCATTTCTCTTCCCAATTTTTCCTCCACTTCTCTTATCTGCTTCTTAAGGTCCTCTATGGCCTGTAACCAGCCCATATTTTCCTTTGATGTTTTTGGTACAGGAGTTCTGACTTTACCGTCTTCCTCCTGTTCCATGCTTTGATCCTTTTTGTCCCGCAAAAATGAATCTAATGTTGGATTGCTTTGATTTCTTTGCTTCCTTTGCCTGGGCATGTTGCCACTCAATTACTTGACTTTTGGGCTTTTTGCCACAATAGGACTCTGCTACCAGACAGGGGAGCTTCTGTCCCATATGCTGGGGTTTTCTCAGCTGCCGGAGGTATTAGTTGGGACCTCTTGCTGAAGCCTCCACATGCTCTGGAAAGCTGGATACACACCCCAGGACCTCCACCCTACACCACAATGGAGATATCTAGATACAAGCAGGTTAAAGCAAGAGCGATTACCCCTCAGACTGGTCACTTGGTCCCCCTACACTCTGCAGGCCAGGAGCTGAAGCTGCCACATGGCAGCAACTGCACTGCAGCCCTCAAAAGCCGAGGCACTCCCAACTACTGGGATCCAAAGTCCACACTGAACTGACCTCTCACTTTGTCCTTCGCATCTATGTGTTGATAAATCTGGAAATGATCACAGCTGCAGGTGATCTGGAGTCCCTCAGGTCAGCGGCTGGTCAGGCCTGCCCTGGGGCTAAAACCTCTGGTGGAGTTGGGCTCAGCTCCCAGAGTGCTGCCCTGGAGGATTCCTGCTGGCCTGGCAGGCTGTCCTCAGTGGGAGGTTAGCTTCTCTGTGTCATTTTGTGAGTTCTGCAGCTCCAAAGTTTGTTTAGAGTCCCCTTTTCCATGAATTGGGAAAGTTGGAAGCTGGGATCCGCTGGGAGGACCTGCTTCTACTTCACCATCTAGACTCTGCACGAAAATGAATAGTTAAAATTCAGATTATTACATTTGAATAATTTGGGAAATAAAATTAAAACGTGGTTATTTTGTAGTTTTGTATTATACCTGAAAATGAGTATGACTATTTATATTTCATAGGAGTTAATGAAACAACCTTCTGTACCAGTTGCTACTAGCAAGCATTTCATGCATCTGGCAGAGATGGAGCAAACAGTTGCAGAACAAGATAATTCTCTTTGTTCACTTTTGACCAAAATGAAGAAGATGTCACATGAAATAGACATACAAAAGCAAATCACTTTAACGAAAGTCAAAGAATTTGAAAGCATCCGAGCCCGGTAAGTGTGATAAACTAGTTGTGATTACTGTTGAAATGTGCACCAGGACAGGAATTAGAAGACCTAAACTCAAATCCTGCCTTGACCAGGTACTAACCAAATGACCTTTCTGAAAAACAGATTTTTGATAGTCCTTGTTTTTCCATCACCCATATTTATCCCCTTTGTCTCTCACAGAGTATCATCTATTATTAGAACAAAGAACTTAGGGGAAAAAAAAAAAGAAGAGTAAAAAAAAATCAGCAAAGCTAATATAAAGAAAAAAACTTGTTATATGCATTTCACCCACCCTATCTGTAGACCGCTGATTCTTCTATCGCTTTCTTGATAGCCATCTGATGTTGGACAACTCACATTCATTCCCAGAAGGTAGAGATTGGTAATTCTACTTGCCCTGCCTACTTCAGAGGCTTGTTGTGAGATGGTGTATGTATGTGAAAGCACTTTGAAAACTAAAAGACCTATAAGTGTAAAACGCTGTTGTTATTATTGTTATCAGTGTCATTAATAGTGGATGTTAACTCACCAGTCAGATTGGCTAAGATGACAAAACAGGAAAATGACAAATGCTGGAGAGGATGTGGGCAAATTGGAACACTAATGTATTGCTGGTGGAGTTGTGAACTAATCCAGCCTTTCTGGAGAGCAATCTGGAATTATGCCCAAAGGGCTATAAATACTTTCATACCCTTTGATCCAGCAATACCACTCCTAGGGTTATATCCCAAAGAGATCATAGAAATGGGAGAAAGACCCATATGTACAAAAATGTTTATAGCAGCTCTTTTTGTGGTGGCAAAGAATTGGAAATTAAGGGGGTGCCCATCAATTCGGGAATGGCTGAACAAGTTGTGGTATATGCATGTTATGGAATACCATTGTGCTATAAGAAACGAGGAGCAGACGGTCTTCATATTTACCTGGAGAGGCTTAAAAGAACTGATGCTGAGTGAGAAGAGTAGAACCAGGAGAAATTTGTACACAATTGTAGACACAATGTATGTGTGATGACCAACTTTGATAGACTGGACTCTTCTCAGCAATGCAGTGATATAAGTCAATCCCAAAAGACTCATGATGGAGAGAAATATGTGCATCCAGAGAAAGAACTAGAAAGAACGAAGTTTATATCCAGGTGGAAGCAAAATACCTGATCTTTTTCCTTCTCTTATTTGGTTTTATATCCTCTTTACCATTCTTCATTCCAGCTGGTACAATCCGTCCTTATAACCTGACTAATATATAATGTGAAAGTATTTACAGATCCTATACTTGACTATAAACTGCTATGGGGGGGTAGGAGAGGGAGGGGTACAAAATGTGAAACTCAAGGAATTGTAGAATTGAATCCTGTAAACTAAAAGGAAACAAACATTAATAAAAAAAAAGATTAAAAAAATAGTGGATGTTAAGTGTTCTCAGAGCAGTATAGTAGGAATTTTGAAGGGATACTTTGAGAATATCGATTTTTTAAAAATCTAACCCCAGAGAAATTTACAGTTCTTCAAATCATAATGGTATTAAACTAATCCAATCTCCAGGATGATAATTGAGATAATTAATTCTGCTTTGGTTAACAAACTGTGATTTTTAAGGAAAATTTTTCTCCCTGACAGAAACAAAGACTTAATGGTAATTAATGATATTTCTATATATGTGATCTTCCAGCATAAAAGCTTTATTTAATAGAGCTAGATGGTATTTTAAACTATATAATAATATATTATAATATATAATAATAATGAACAAAACCACTTTGTATGTATTTTAATTGTTATTTAAAATATAGTACCAGGCTATTTAGAAAATAGTAATCTTTTTGAATTTATTCTTATGCATTATTTAGGCCTGCTAGATAAAATAATTATTTCATACTTTCAGGTCCTTCTCATTTCTGTTTAAAATACTTCATTCAAATTCTACTACACCTTCATATTTACATTAGTAGTAAATACAGTTAGATATGATGTATATTATCACATACATTGAACTTTTGATGTTTATTCATTGAATTTGTTGTGTAGATGATCAGTGTAAATCAAACTAAAGTTAGTTCCATTACCCCTACTCCCCCACCCCCCAACCCACTCCATGTTAATCAGGTTTTAGGAATCAAAATAATTACCTAAGTATTTTCGTTTGTATACATTTTTTTTAAGTTAGGCCTACCTGTGCATACCAGAATTAGATGCAATAAAAAGATTATCCCCTTTTCACTTACATAGTGAGGAACCAAAACATACTGAGTATGTTTTTCCCAACTACCTAACAAGCCATAGGCTTATTAGAGATATTGCTTCTCTTGCCAGATGTGTTACTTAGATTCAGTTGCAATAACTACTTAATTTGATAATAGAGTTTTTGGAAACTTAAAACTTTAGTAAAGTTTATTACTTGGCAATATCATCATATTTTTTTCCCATTGTAATTAATAAATCCCATTGTAATTAAATAAAATTTAGTACTTTGTCATTGGAACAAAGTTGGCATTCATACTGAATTTAATTGTTAAAGCTCGTGAGAATACTGATAACTAATATGGTTATTGTTTATCATAGATGACTGGACTTGAGTAACAGAATTGCATGGTGTCAAATTAATTTGGAGAAGCAGAGCCTCCTCACATATCTAGGTTGCTGAAGAAGAATTTCCTGGGACTGAGGATTGTTCTCTATTCATTGTTCCATTCTAGTTTTGGAAGCTCATGCTACTAGGCCTCTACTTTTTCACTTGTGACATATTTCTGCCCACTTAGGGAGTGTACATCCCAGAAAACATTCATTCTAGCAAAATCAAGATAATTTGAGAATTCCATTAAATGCACGTTTGTTTGCTTGTTCCAGCCTTGAAGAAAATCATGCAGAGGTTGTGAAAAAACTGCATGCTGAGATAGAAGACTTAACATGTTCTATGTCCCAGACAGAGAGGGAACTGCAGTATTTTAAATCTGAAGTACAAATTCAGAAAGAAGCCAACACAAGAGCTCCAACAGCCACCATGAAAAATTTAGTAGAACGACTTAAGAGCCAATTGGCCTTGAAAGAGAAACAGCAAAAAGTAAGTATTTAGCAACACAGTTAATTAATGCAAGTGAGTATATGATGTGCTGCCATGATTTAGAAAGTAGTGCTAAAATATTTGTATTACTTATTTCAGCATTTTGTTTTTGGTTAAAAAAGATTCTTGATTACCTGCTAATTGCTTAACACTAGAAAATATTTTCTTTACTAAGAATGCCCTTAAATTACACTTAACCCTATGAAAACCTGTTATGTCTCATGTGAGTACTTTAAATTACTCAGTAAACTGTGAGGAGGTAGAGGTATTCTGGAATTGCTGTGCAGCTGCCCTTGATGAGGTCAGGAACCCAGGCTAGGATGGGTGTAGCCTTTGAGACATGATCCCCCTCTTCTTGATACCTTCTTCTCAACACTTCTCACTTGGTCCTCCTCCTACCTGTCTGACCACTCCTTCTATATCTACTTTGTTGGATCTTCATTCAGGTCATGCTTACTCAGTGGATAGGTATTCTCCTGACTCCAGGGCTGGTGATGTATTCACTGTGCCATCTAGCTGCCCCATTTTTTTTGGAGGGGGGAAGGCAAGGCAATTGGGGCTAAGTGACTTGCCCAAGGTCACATAGCTAGTAAGTGTGTCAGGTGTCTGAGGCTAGATTTGAACTCAGGTCATCCTGGATAGGTATTCTCTAAGGCTTTATCCTGGGCTCAGTCCCCTCCCCTCCCATGCCCTCCCTTCCCTTTCCTTCCTTTCCCTTCCCTTTTTTCTGTATAATATTTTATTTGGTTGATCTCATCAGTTCTCAGTGTCTCAGTTATCATCTCTATACAGGTGATTATCAGATCATCTATCCTGAATCCTCTCTTACCTCCATTCTCTTATTTCCAAACTCCTATTACACATCTTGAACTAGACATTGTGTAAATATCTTAAACTCAGTATGTTCAAAACTGAATTCATTTTCTGTCTTCCCCAACCCTCCTTTCTAACTTCCCTGTTACTGTGAAGGGTACCACCATCCTCCTAGTTACCCAGCCTCTTAACTCAGGTATCATTCTCAATTCATCACTTTCTCTCATCCTTCACATTCAGTTTCCAAGTCCTGTCATTTCTGCCTTCATAACATTTCTAGTATATGTCCCCTCCTCTCCTCTGATACTGCCACCATGCTGGGGTAGACCTTTATTACCTCATACCTAGCCCACTGCAATAGCCCACTGGCTGGTTTTCCTGCTCCAAGTCTCTCCTCACTCCAGTCCGTCCTTCATTTTAGCTGTCAGTGATCTTCCTGAAGCTCAAGCCTGACCATGTCTCTCCACTGTTCAGTAAACTCCAGTAGCTCCCTGTTCCATCCAGGATCAAATATAAAATACTTTCTTTGACTTTTAAAGTCCATAACCAAGCTCCTTTCTACCCTTCCAGTCTTCTTACTCTTTAATTCCCTCAACGTATTCTGCAATTTATCCAGGTACATCAGCCTTCTTGCTATTTCTCACACTGGACACTCTATTTCTTGATTTTTTTTTATCTTTTCATTGACTTTCCCCATACCTTGAATTCTCTCCCTTCATATTTCTACCTCCTGACTTCCTGGCTTCCTTTAAGACTTAGCTAAAATTCCATCTTCTGCAGGAAGCCTTTCCCATCTCCCTTAAACCAGTGTCTTTCCTCTGAAATTGTCTCCAAATTATCCTGTTTGCAGCTTATTTTCCCAGAAAGGGTTGTCTCCCTCCTTGGACTGTGAGCTTCTTGAGGGCAGGCACTATTTTTGCCTTTCTTTGTGTCCACAAAGCTTAGCGCAAGTCCTGGTACAAATAGATGCATGATAAATGCTTGTGGAATTGACTGACAACATCTCTGCATGCTGAAAGGACTGGCAGATATGATTGCTGAACCGCTGTCAGGGGTCTTTGGAAAATCCTAGAAAATTGAAGAGGTTCCAAGAGCTAGAGGATGGATGCCTGGAGGGACAAATTTTCCTTCTTTTCATAGTATATATGGTTCAGAGGATCACAGACTTAGAACTAGAATAGACTTTAGAGACCATTTAATCCAACCCCCTTTTTTTGGATTAGGAAACTGAGGTTCAAAGAGATAATGCATGTTCTATTGTAGGAAGTGACAGAAACAGGATTTGAATCCAGGTCCTTGTATCAGCAATGCCATATTCACAATGCCAATAGAGATTACAAATATGCTGATATAATTATCCATCACAAAATACGTCAGGTTTGCCATTTGGGGAAATAAACTAGAAAATTTATTAAGATACCAAAAGACTGAGTCCCAAAACCAGAAAGTGAAAGCCATCAGAGTAGTTATGACATTGGCACAGGTAGATAAAGTAGAAAGCACTCACATTTTCAAGCCTTTAAAACAGAACAGGCTACCTCAGGCAAAGGTCCTCCTCTCCCCACTCACAGCAACCACCCAGCGTCCTGGAAGCGC
>NW_027185889.1:7584128-7672667 GCF_028583685.1 Petaurus breviceps papuanus | reverse complement strand
AAAAAAAAAAAAAAAAAAGGCCAACCGCCAACCGCAGGACCGTTAGCTCGGCTTTCACTTTTTCTCGCTTTCTGCTTTCTCTTGCTCTGCTATGTAAGCACGTCCATGGGGCATGGGAGATCTTTAAATCCCATAACCCTTACAGTCCTCTGGTTCTAAATGCAATGGGATATTCCCATTTCTTCTCATCTGGTCATGATTGACCAGCTTTGTTCAGTACTCCAGAGCACCTGATTGCAGAGTGCTTTGGGGTGTTTAGTTCTTCATTTGTCTGGAAACTCAGCCCTGAATCATTTAGCTCCCTGCTACAAATATGAGAACAGTCACTTTAACATCTTCTTAATCTCTCCCCCCTCAAAGTTCATCTGGTTTCTCTTTCTCTTTTCTTTCAGCTTCTCTATAGCTTTTTGTAGAATTCTCTTTGTAAACTTCTTTTCCAAAGATTTCCTCATAAAAAAAGAAAAAAAACTTAAGGCATTTCTCATAAGAAGGTTATTCCTCCCATTTTCTTTCCCACGTTTTCTTCATCTAGATTCATGGGTTAGGGGTACTACCCACATGCACAGACACCGCAGGGCAAGGTGCTTTCACTTACTTCAAGCCATTTCTCAAGCACTGTGCTCAGCTCTCAGCAGAAACGCTTTCTGCATTGTCAGAGTCAAGTTCTTAAAGTTATTAATTTTATCTGAACTTCTAAAGAGATAGATATGGTTAAAGAGATAGATATGGTCTCCCAGGGTTATGCACGTAAGAAACGATTCATATGTGTATCAAATAAGGGCTGAAATAGAGGAGCCGTCAGCTCCCTTCCAGCCCTAAGACTCCATAATTTAAAGTGATTACTTTATCAGTAGGCTCAGAGAGCTGTCAAAATACTGAAATAGATACATGCATATATATGTATGTATGTATATTTTACTAAAGCCCTTTTGGACCATATTAGAAATTCATTTCTTGTGTATGTGTGTGTATTTTTATTTAGCAGTTTTTCAGATCAAATTCTTATTTTTTCTGAAATGCTTTTTTTATGGATTTGAATCTCCCTAGGCCCTCAGTCGAGCACTTCTGCAGCTCCGGGCCGAGATGACAGCTGCTGCTGAAGAACGCATCATTTTTTCTGCATCCCAGAAAGAAGCAAATCTCAATGTTCAGCAGATTGTTGATCGCCATACTAGAGATCTCCAGGTGAGCACCAGTGGCTTAAGGCTTTTATCTGTGAACTGCTAAAGAATTCTCTTGAGAGACAGTTTACTGCAGTGTATAGGCGAGTTAACTCAGTGAAGGTGGTATGATGTGTATACATTTTATTACACATTTTTTATGACAGAAAATTTCATTCTCTGTGCATTCAGGTATTTATTATGTCCTAAGTCAAATTGTGGGTAGTTGCGTAGGGCATGAACTGTGAGAGGACGGTCAAACTATTTAAAAATGGAAAGAGATAATTTTCAAATCTTACCTAGGGCTCCCAAATGTTTTGTATGAAAATACCTTGACAAAAAAAAATATTCCTGCAGATGCCTTCCAGTGACTGAAGTCTACAAACCTGAGGCCTATTCCTGGGTAACATCTCCAGTAAACCAGCTGACTGCTAGAACAGGGAGATTAGAAATTTCTGAAGTGGCAGTAGGTTGTATATCTGAGGTTAGTGGGTAGTCCTTGTCACTTTCATCAGAGGGTGAGACTAGGAGAGCCAGTTCAGTTGCTGAGACTCAGCCTCACCCTGACACTTTAAGCTTTCTAGAAATATGGTATTTCCTTTTATCTGGGGCCTGAATTCTCCAAAGAAACGGGCTGCTTCCTATCATAGCCTTATTAAAACCTTCATTTATACTCCCATGATGTTATAAATGCACATATTTTTGGTCTGTGAATAATTTAAGAAATTATTCTTTCTCTGATGATTGTCTTTCCCATGGAGGTCAGGGAGGCATGGGTGTGGGACATAACATCAAATTTGTTTGATACATTGATTAGTTTTACTGAAAATTTTTTTCTTTATTATGCTATTGCTTTCTAGGAAAGAGTACAGAGTGATACAATGGCAAATGTAGATGATGTAAAACTAAAAGATATCCCTAAAAAATCATTGAAACAGTAGCCCAGTGTTTGATAAATTCAGGACCATAACTAGCTGTAGAAGTCCTCAGTTTTTTATAAGAAATGCCAAGAAAACTGGAAAGCAGTTTGACAGAAATTTAGACCAACAGCCTATATGACAGAAAGCACAATAAATGGATACACAACCTGAATGTAAAAGGTTACATCCTTAAAAAAATAGAAAAAACAAGGTAACCTTTCACTGCTATAACTAGAAGGATGATGCTTAACTAAAGAAAGAAGAGATACAAGTCATTCCCCAGTTGATAAATGGTCAAAGGATATGAACAGGCAGTTTTCAGAGAAAGAAATTGAAGATATCTATAAGCACATGAAGAAATGCTCTAATTCACTATTGATTAGAGAAATGCAAATCAAAACAACTCTGAGGTACCACATCTCACCAGTCAGATTGGCTCAGATGACAAAACAGGAAAATGACAAATGCTGGAGGGGATATGGACAAATTGGAACACTAATGCATTGTTGGTGGAGTTGTGAACTGATCCAGCCTTTCTGGAGAGCAATCTGGAATTATGCCCAAAGGGCTATAAATACTTTCATACCCTTTGATCCAGCAATACCACTCCTAGGGTTATATCCCAAAGAGATCATAGAAATGGGAGAAAGACCCATATGTACAAAAATGTTTATAGCAGCTCTTTTTGTGGTGGCAAAGAATTGGAAATTAAGGGGGTGCCCATCATTTGGGGAATGGCTGAACAAGTTGTGGTATATGCATGTTATGGAATACTATTTTGCTATAAGAAACGAGGAGCAGGCAGTCTTCATATTTACCTGGAGAGGCTTAAAAGAACTGATGCTGAGTGAGAAGAGTAGAACCAGGAGAAATTTGTACACAATTGTACACAATGTATGTGTGATGACCAACTTTGATAGACTGGACTCTTCTCAGCAATGCAGTGATATAAGTCAATCCCAAAAGACTCATGATGGAGAGAAATATGTGCATCCAGAGAAAGAACTAGAAAGAACGAAGTTTATATCCAGGTGGAAGCAAAATACCTGATCTTTTTCCTTCTCTTATTTGGTTTTATGTCCTCTTTACCATTTTTCATTCCAGCTGGTACAATCCGTCCTTATAACCTGACTAATGTATAATGTGAAAGTATTTACAGATCCTATACTTGACTATAAGCCACCATGGCGGGTAGGAGAGGGAGGGGGACAAAATGTGAAATTCAAGGAATTGTGGAATTGAATCCTGTAAACTAAAAGGAAACAAATTAATAAAAAAAAAAAGAAGAGAGAGTATCATAAAAGGCAAGACAGACTATTTCAGTTACATATAATTAAACTTTTGCTTGACTGAAATTGATGAAAAAGAATAAAAAGAAACTATTGAATGGGGAAACTATTTTCATTAATTCCACTGATATAACTTCAGTAGACTTAGTCCAGCCATTCTAGATATTGGCTTAAAATGATGTAAGAACAGGGACTAAACCATTTGTACATTTGACCCAGTAGTTTTCTTACTGGACAGATAACCCAAGGAGGTCAGACAGAGAAACTAGCACTCAGTAACAGAATATTCATAACAACTCTATGTATGCTAGGAAAGAACTGGAAAAAAGTGGGTGCCCCAAAAGTAGAGAATAGCTGAAAAAAACTAGTATGTAAATGTAATTGATTATCATAGTGTAATAAGAAATGATTAAGGAATTCAGGAATATGGGACAATTATATGAATTATTGCAGTGAAACAAGTAGACTGAAAAGACTACTATATATATACACATACATATATATGTATATATAATGTATATATATGTATATATAATGGCTTCAATACTTTGAAATGAGAAGATCACAGTGAAACCAAAGCCTAAGTGATGGAAAGTATAGTGATGGTTCTGGGGAATAGATGGTAAAGCTTATTTCCTCAGAAGCAGAAGACTAAAGGGCAGAATGCTGTATACATTGTCAGATGTGGTTGCTGTCTCAGGTGCCTTTGCTTAGTTTTCTTTTGCTACTAGAGAAGGTTCAGTTTGGAATGTGTATGGTCAGGTAGTTTTTCTAGAAAGAATCGTATAAAAATAGAATTTATCATTAAGTCTTATTTTGAAAAAACATTTCTAAACAATATTAACCTTTCCCTTCCTTGCAAAGATTCATATAGAAGATTTAAGTGAAAATCTTGTAAAATGTAAAGAAGCTCTGAAAACAAGTAAAAGCAGAGAAGACTCTCTGAGTAATCAGTTGGATGACTTAAACAGTGAAATGCAGAAAAAACAGAAAGCTTATAATAAAATACTTAAAGAAAAAGAAGAATTAGAAAAAGAAAATGAAGAACTGAAGAAGCGAGTTAAAAGGTTAACCTGTGGATTGCAGGTAAAGATTTCTCAAGTGTGTAATATTTTAGCCTTTGATTTTACATTCATGTGGTAGTAGTTAAAACAGCCAGCCATTATTAGTGACTTTTGGAATCAGAGTAAGAGCATAGTATGCCTTTTCCTTCCTGAGGTGCAGAGAATTATACTTGGTGTAGTACACATGCATTGTATAGTATTGTTTAACAAGTATTTTTATTAGATGTAAAAATGTGTTGAAATATTTCCCACCTCACTTTTTATTTCAGTGTTTGATTCACTAAAATGCTACTTTAACTTTTCAGAGCAAACCTCCTGTAGATAACAAACAGAATGTTATAGATGAACTTCAGAAGAAAATTAAAACTTTAGAAAGTCAGCTGGAAAAATATAGTGATGAAGCAGAAACAAAAGAAAAGGTATGTAAACAACAGCTCATAATTCTTGGTCAAGTGGTCCTATATATTTCTTGATTAACTAAATTATTCTGTCAGTCAACAAATGTATTGATTGCCTGCTAAATATTCAAACCTGTGCTAGGTTCTTTATATAATAGAAAAATACGTGAGAGTTGTCCCTTGATAGCTTAGAATTAGTTAGAAAAACGCTTCCACCAAATAAGAGAAAGAAAACCCAGCCACATTTTACGATATTGAACACCAGTACAAAAGGCATGCATACAACTATGGGAGATATCACTGTGGTCTGGAAGACTCAGGCCAGACTTCAGCTGGGATTTTAAAGATAAGTAGCTTTGACTTGCCCAGGGTCAGACAGCTAGGATAGTGTCTGAGGGTGGATTTGAACTCGGGAAGATGAGTTGTCCTGATTCTCGGCCTGGCACTCTATGCACTAGGATAGCTCCCCATAGGATAAATAGGAAATAATTCTAGAAGGCACAGAGATGTCCGAGCTGCTTGGTTTTATGCTTTGCTTCTTTTTTCTTTGCCAAATGAAATGATCTTTGTGCTAGAAAGAACTGAACAAAAATGGTTCATAGAGAGTTGATGACTAGGGTAAGTAAGGAGATAGCAAGAGAGCACCTCAGTGCCCTTGGGGAGTTCATGTCACCTGATCCAGGCAGGTTCCCTCCTTGGATTCTGAAGGAACAGCCTGATTGATGGATATACATGCTGAATCAGTCAGCATCCTTTCAAAGGTTGTGAGGTCTGCTGCAGATTTGGAGGACAGATGTTGTCTTAGACATGACTAAAAAAAAGAGAAAGGAACAACATATGTAAACAATATTGATTGATTAACCAAGCTTTTCTATCTATCAAGACATTTATTGGTTGCCGACTAGTCCTCAGATCTGTGCTAGGTGCATGTGGATTAAAGTGATACCTTCGTGTCATAGCTTTTGTGACCATAGCATATCATAGCATGTAAATAAGAGCTGTTATCATTCTTCTTCTGTTCTTCTTTTACAGAGCTGTCAAGAAGAATTAATTCGATGGGAAGAAGGTAAAAAATGGCAAGCTAAAACTCAAGTGATACGAAACAAATTGAAAGAAAAAGAAAAAGAAGTGGATATTCTAACCAAGCAGTTGAGTACTTTAAAAGAGCTTTTGGCCAAGTAAGTTTCAATTTATTTCTGAACCTCATTACCCGGGGAAAAATCTCTTTTTAATGAATTTAAAGCAACAGGTATAACTTTAATGTATCTAAATATACATATCTGTATCATTGGTTCTGATTGTAATCTATACTTTGGTTCATCTTGTTATTAAGAAATATGTTTTAAATGTTTTTATAAGAATAATGTCAGTGTTGTTCCTAGTTTTTAATAAACTAAATCAAATATAACCTTTGATATATTCCAAGTGTATATGTATGTAGATAAATATAAATATATATAAGCAAACCAAGGTATATCTTATTATTAATAAATTATATATTAATTCCCATAGGTCTGACAAAGATAAAATCACATTACAGAAGAAGCTTAAATCAAGTGGTGTGACTGCTGATCGTGTTATGGGAGTACATGCTTCAGATTTAGAAAAAGAATTAGAAGAACTTAGAAAAACAAATATTGAACTCAAGAGTGAAATAGGTTATATGAGGTAAGCTGTTTTAAGGAGGGCTACTATTTAAATAAAGTGCAGAAGTTTGAGTATAACAAACTCTCATCTTAATCTTGAAAATATGTTTATCTGTTTTGTGTTAAAGTGAAAGATTTAATTCAAAACCCATTCAGAATAATAGAATTGCAGAATTAGAAGGGGCCTGAGAGGTCTCCTAGAGACCCTACTTAAAGCATAATACTATTAACTGAACATTTCTGTTGCTCTTTCAAGTTTACAATTAAGAAATCTTTCCTTCATCATATATATTACATGCTGTCCATGCATTCATTCCACATAGAAGGACACTTACCTCTCACAACTCTGTGAAGTTCACACTACTGGGACATTTCTCATGATATGAGAATGTATCCATTACATTCATAACCACACTTTGTTTAACCCTGACCCAGCTGATGACCAGGTGCTTTGGTTTTACTTCTTTACAACTATAAAAAATGTTGCCATGAATATTTTGGTTTATGTGGGGCATTTCTCTCTTTGGGTTTTCCTCCTTGGAGCATGTCTTCTTAACAAAGTATGCTAAGGTAGCAATAAAAAACTATGGTTGATATAAGGTGTAAACTTTTTTTTCCCTTTTTGAATCCTTGCAGGACCCAGCAAGCTCTTCCTCGAGATTCTGTCATAGAAGACTTACATTTACAAAATAGATACCTTCAGGATAAGCTTCGTGCTTTAGAAGAACAGATTTCTTTAAAAGATGCATTTTCTAGGCCTTTAGTAAGTCTATGATTTTATTTTATTAAATGTGAGTTGATAAAATAGAAATCAGTTGCTAATATTCCATTTAACTTAAGAATCCTGCTAGCTATCTTTCTGTTTCTTTTTTTCATGTCCTTAACTAGAAGTGAACATTGTAGCTTCTGATAAATATTAACTTACGTGATTATTTCTTGCCTAGTACTGGCTAAATTGTGAGGCCCACTATGCATTGACATTCATTATGAATGTCTAGTGTGACTCTTACATTACCATTAAAAGGTTTTTTTGTGCCTAGAGGCAATGTGTTAGTTAAAGTAGAAAAAAACCAGGCATCATCATTTCCAGGAAATGAACATGGTAGGTGCCTGTTTTTTCTTTAAAAATGAATCATGAATGTGGAATTGTTTGTGAAAGCCTTAACTTAAGACATTCAGCACAGGTTTCTTTTCTATCCTTGTTTTCTTCTTTTCATGCTTCATCTTGTCTTTTGCCTCAAAGCAGAGTTCAGCATGTGCCATAACTACTCTCTCCTCTCTTGCCACCCAAACTAGTAAACGCAAGTATTTTGTCTTTCCCAAAAAGAACAATTTACTTGGAAACAAAAAAAATCCTGTAACAGTCTTCTCAGTTAAAAACAGGAAGAAAATAGTTGGCAGAGAAAGCTTTGATGATCCACATTATCAGATAACTGGAAATGGTCAGTGCACCGATGCAGGCCCTCACTCAGATGAGGCTCTGGGCCCTGCTGGTTTAGAGCCCTCTGAGCCCAGGGAATGCAGTAAATTGAATCCATCCAGGCAAACTGATGCTGTCCTGGAAGATTTTACACCTGATTTTGAAAATGAAGCAGATGGAGAGAAGGAAGGACTGAATCATGGCTGTTACAGAAATGGAAACAGAGTGCATGAAAATCAAGAAGAGAAAGAAGAAATAACTGAATATGCACAAGGAAACCTAGAAAAGATGAGTGACAAATGTCCTTTGGATCCAGAAGAACCTGTCAGAGGAGAGATTGAAAATGCTGAAGTGAATGATGATGTAAATCCATACCCCAAAGAGAATACAGAGACAGAAAACGACCCTGAGGGGATCAGATTAAGCCAAACATCTTCTGAGGAAATCGCTCAGGTTTGGTACCAGAGGCAGCCTTTTGTTAGCAGAGACAGGTGGTATGATAACAAATAGAAATGAACAGAATGTCTTCTTTTTTGCTCTTGACTTTTGGTATCTGGGTAACTAGACTTCTTTCCAAGCTTATATTTTTAACTAGTTTCCACAAAATAATTCTTTTTCAGTATGGCAGGAAATGAAATTTATTTTTAGTTGAAATTTCTAATATATTTAATTTTAAATTTTTTTTAGTGTTGGTTTGTATTTGGAAAGCAATTTGATGTCTAGATCGACTAAAAGAGAAAAATTGTTTTCTCTCTTCTTCTCCTCCAAAGAAAATTACTAATTGAACAGATGAAATTACAAATGAACTGCCATTACAGGGAATGTTACATTAGGAGGCCTGTAAACAATGTTAACAGTAATGCCATTATCACAGACGTGACTGATAATTCATAGCAACATATATAAGTTCATTATAAGTCTGATTACAACAGGATTGTCTTTATCACATGTATCTTCTCTAGTCCTTTGTGTTAGGACAATAATCCTTTATGAAGAAATAATTGAAGGTGTATCTGCCTTTCAGTGTAGAAAAAAGGAACGTCCAGATGAGATAGAGTTGAATTCTTTGCAATTTTTTTATGTTAACCGGCCATTTGATAGCATTGACCCTTCCACTCTCCCTGTCTCAAACATCCCAACCACTTCCTACAGAAAAATCCACCTGACTTCTCATCCTCTCCACATACCAGACACTTTAGAAGTAAGAACTGGCAAAGAGTTCAGGTGTTTGGTGTTTGGCATCACCTTCTTTCTCTCAGGTTCTCAGCACTTTCATCTGCCAATTTAACTCATTTGTAGAAGCTTTCCTATAGTCCCTCATCCTCTCTAAAAATCTTTGACTCCATCTTCTCCATGAAACCTTCCCTGAACTTCTCAGCTAATGCTTTCTTTCCTCCAGTTATCCTGTGATTATGTTGCCTCCTCCCGTACAAGGGAAAACTCTGAGCATAGAAACCGTTGGGTTTTTTTGTTTGCCCAGCACTTAGTAGGTACTTAATGGAGCCTTATTGAGTTGTGGTGTTATTTTTACTTGCTAAATAATCGGGTCACCCAGTAGTGGTTTCATCTTTCACTCTTACAGTATAAAATCTTGATTTGATGACTTTTTACATTCTTTTAAGATGACTCTTTTCTAGAGTCCAAAGAAACCAACTATTTTTACTTTTTCATATAGAAATCCTGCTTTCCATTTCCATTTGCTTTGATTTTCTCTGGATCTTCTATAATTTATCTGCCTTCCTTTCACAAAGCTCCCCTTTCAGAATAGGTGTTTTCTCCTGCAGTATGAGTTTATGAAGCATTAATTCCTATTTTATTTTCCTGAAGTCAACAGAATTGGAATTAGATGGTCAGTCTAACAGAGAACAGTTGCTTCAGAAGGAAAACCTGAAGGTCTCATCTGAAAACATTGAACTAAGATTTCAACTTGAACAAGCAAATAAAGATTTGCCAAGGTTAAAGGTACATTTAAAAAATATTTTAGAAATATAGTCACAAAATCTTTTTTTTTACCATATGCATATCATCTTGTGAGAAATAAAAATAGAAAATCCCTACACGTAATCATGTCATTTTGCTGATGAACATGTTCAATATGTGTATATGTGTGTTGATTACTACTTTGGAATATAAATATATACACATAGCACCTTTATTAAGAGTTGGCATACTGTAGTATAAGTATTATACTCATAAGAAATTATATTTTGCAGATTCACCAGTTGTATGCTGATGTTAATTTAAATCTGTTATTTTCCAAATCTAACTCTGGTTGCTAAAATGTATAGTTTCCTTTTTCTCTCTGCTACCTAATAGTGTTTTTTTTTATAAGTAATTTGTTTTTTCATATAAAAACGAGTTATTAGATTTTCCAGCGTCTACCTAGAACAGCTGGGTATAAATTTAAGCAATACTTTGTAAGATAATCCTAGTCAGTAAATGGGAAAGCAGACTAAACAAAAATGTTTATTGATTGATTTAACTTAAGTAATCTTCTTGATCTTCTTTAAGTATTTCAGTAACTTCAGTGAAATTACTATTTCTATTAGAAATTCAAGATTATCAATAAAGTATACTGAGATAGTAATGTAGTACTCCTTGCTTGATAATAGACTAGCACTTAGGATGTATGTTGAATTACCAAATGAAATTAAATAAGAATTCATTATTTCTCCCAATTCCTAGAATTACTATATAAGTATGGAGACTAGCTTTTTGGATCTATTGAATTTTCTAGAAGACTAATAGTCGAAATAAAATATTATGCTCATCTTTTTTTTCACATTTCATAGACTTTGTAAATTCTTTTTTTTTTTTTAAAGCAATCGGGGTTAAGTAACTTGCTCAAGGTTACACGGCCAGTTATTTCTGGGTGTGGTGCTGAATGTCTGAGCCCAGGATTCGATCTACAGGTTAATCCCGACTCTGGAGCTGGTGCTCTTACTCGCTGAGCCCGGGATTCAATCTCCAGGTCATCCCGATGCTGGAGCCGGTGCTCCTACTCGCTGTGCTACCTGGCCACCCCTTTGTAAATTCATAGACTCTTAGAGTCAGAAACTCAGTGAACAGCCCTACCATTAACTGAGGCACAAATGTCCTCTATGGCATCTGTAACAAGATCAGCATCTGCTTGAAACTTCCTGTCATGGGAAATGTGCTATTTCATGAGAATGGTCTCTTTGGACTACTTTAATTATTCAGAAAGTATTTTGTTCTGAAATATATCTTCCTTGAACTTTATCCTCTAAGTCTGAGCAGAATAATCTGATCCCTTTTACGTGATATCCTGTAAAATAATTGAAAACGTTATGTCTGCTGTAAAAAAAAAATTGTCTTGAAGGAAAAGACAAAGAGGGATCACAATTGAGGGAAAATTTCCTCTAAGGGTTCTATAATATTGTTTTTGAATTAAAAAATTTTTTTTAGAGTCAGGTGAGTGATATGAAAGAAATGTGTGAACTTCTGAAGAAAGAGAAAGCCGAAATTGAAAGAAAACTTGGCCAAGTTAGAGGGGTAAGTTTATAAGTTTATGTTGTGACCTTGTGCTTTCAGGATTCCTGACCTGAAAAGGAGAAAAACATATCTACATGTAAATTACTAAAAAAGATGTTGTGTTTTGGCTGATGCCACCCTTAGCTTCTCCTCTCAGCAGAATTCTTCTTCCCATAAAATAAATTGCTCTGTCTGTTCCACGATATAAACCAAGACTTATTGCCACTGTCTCTTTGAACAGGTCGGTTAAATCTGAAGTCCTCAGTCTAGCATTTAAGATGCTACAGTAATGTCAGAAGGGTAGAGCATTCTTCTTTCTCTCCAGACTAGACACCTGTCTTAATAAAGCTTCCCCACTTACCCTGTCCTGAACACAGAATCTCAGATTTGGAAGAGACCTCAGAGGTCATCTAGTCTGACCCAGAGCTGGAAAAGAATCCCCCCAACAAGGTGTCCTCATGGTCCTTCAGCCTTTGCTTGAAGACTTCTGCCTGCGCATTTCCATCTTCACAACTTGGGGTGCCTTCTTTTCCATTTGATACATTCTTCTTCCCTCTTTCTACCAACTAATGATCATTTCCTATCTCAGATGGAGAAGATTTACGCAAACAGAGCCTCACACATTTATATACCTCTTTTATGCACCATTCAATTTTATCTCTTGTTATATTGTTCTTTAAAGATGTTTTTCACCATTGACATAGGAATCAGAATAGAGATAGTCAAGTTCTTTATCTAAGACTTAGTAGATATGTGACTATTGGCAAAGCAGAACCTCTCTGGGCCTCAGCTTCCTTACCTGTAAATGGGTCTTATAATAATACCAATAGTACCTACCTATAGGGTGGGGCTATAGTAAGTATTAATAAGATAAAATATGCAAAAATTTCATAAACATTTAAGGTCTAGATCAAGACTGCTCATGGTAGAAGAAGCAGCAGTATGGAAGTTCCTGGGAAGTCAGGACAGTCTTCTCATTTACTCTTTTTTTTTTTTTTTTTGCTTTTTGCAGGGCAGTTGGGGGTAAGCAACTTGCCCAAGGTCACAAGCTAGTTTTTTGTGTTAAGTGTCTGAGGCTGGATTTGAACTCAGGTCCTCCTGATTCCAGGGCCGGTGCTCTATTCACTGCACCACCTAGCCGCCCCCAGGACAGTCTTCTAAAGGAATTTGTCACTTTCTTTTTTTATCTTCCCATATCCCCCCAAATACAGAGCAACCTTGGATAATCCCACACTGAGTGCCAAGTAAATGATGCCAAGGGGGCAGGGTCACAGATTGGGCGCCATGAGACCAGGCAGTTTCACGTACACGAAAACCTCTATGACAACCCTAGTTTATACCCCTTCTTGTTTATCCATTTCTAGAGTGTAAAATGTCCTAGGATAGATTGGATGGGTGGGTGGGTGTGATAGACCCAGGACAACCTTGCTTTATTAGGTTAGTGACTTTATCAGAATACATATATGTGTCTCTCCTGAAGTTCTGCTCTGGTGCCTAATCACAAGAGACGACCCTGAGTTCCTGAGGGCTGTGCTAATGGAATGTAAGCTTCAGTGGGTCTGATAAAGCAGATTTTTGAATCTAGGCCCAGCAATTCCTGTATGTCTATTAATGAAGGACTAGCTTTTCTGTTTTATAAGACTTGTTTCCACGTTGCCTGCAGGATGATGAAATGTTCAGCCATAGCATGTCCTAAAGACAGTCTGGCTATCAAGTTATAAGGGGCTTTCTTCTGACAGAATCTCGGTGCCTTGAAATGTTGAAGAAATGCATTTCGGCGAATAGATTTAAGTAGGCAGTTTTGCATCCTTTATGATCCTTCATTGATCCATGGGAATATTCATTAACAACAACAGAAGACATTTATATAGGACTTAAAGTTTTCAAGGGGCTTTATAAATGTTTTCTTGCTGGGGTGTCAAGCAATGCTGTGAGGCAGGTACAACACATGTTATATTCCCTGCTTACAGATGAGAAAATGAGGTCAACTGAAGCAGCCAGGTGTCATGATGGATGGAGTTGGGAAGACCTGATTTTGAATGTGGCCTCAGATACTTGTTAGCTGTATAACTCTGGGCAAGGCACTTAACCTTTCTCCTGAGGCCTCAGTTCTTTCTTCTGTGAAATGGGAATGATAATAATACCTCTCAATATTCTTGTAAGAATCAAGTTAGATAAGCTATATAAAATGCTTTACACAACTGAAAGTTATATAAATGCAAGATACCATTAGTGTTGTTATTATCTTTTATTATTGTTAAGATGATGGTGACTTTGCCTGTAGTCACAAATCTAGTAAATGTCAAAGGTAGGTTTCATACCCAGGCTTTGTGAATTTCACTCTCTTCAGGACACCAAGCTTCCTCCTTAATATCAAGTATATCAAGCCATTTACCTTAAATATGCCAAAATCCAGTTTTTATGTAATTAAACTTAAAAAATTTCTATTCATATTCTGGCTAATTGATTTTTCACTAGGACTTTGAGATCATATAGAGACTCTGCGCTTTGATTAGGCAGGAAATTCCTTGAGCTTTGACCCTGCATATTGAACACTGTCATTAACAGTGTTATGTCATTTAAATGAGATAACATGTGTTCTCTTTAAGGACAGAAATTTTCCTTGTTATGTGTCTTTGTAATGATGGGTCTTTTATTTAGAGTGCAAAAGTACTATTCCTAGGCGTGGTCTAACATTATTTTCATGTATTTTTGTATAGTCTGGAAGAAGTGGCAAGACAGTTCCTGAACTAGAAAAAACTATTGGTTTAATGAAAAAAGTTGTGGAGAAAGTCCAGAAAGAAAATGAATATTTGAAACGAGCATCAGGAATAATGACAAGTGAGAAAATGTCTACTCTTGAGCTTGAAAATAAAAATCTGAAGGTAATGGTTATCTTTTTTTTTTTTTTTTGCTTCTTGGAGGGGGGAAGGTAGGGCAGTTGGGGTTAAATGACTTGCCCAGGGTCACATGGCTAGGTTTTGTGTGTGTGTGTTAAGTGTCTAAGGCCATATATGAACTCAGATTTGAACTCCTGACTCCAGGTCAAGTGCTCTATTCACTGCGTCACCTAGCTGCCCCCGGTTATATTCTTAAAAGTAATTTCTTCTTCAATGGGAAACTTAAAAAATGTATTTGAAAAGTTGCAATTATAGTGCATTACTTTATCCTGAATGAAACATATTGGGTTTAAAAAAAAATTCATCAGTCATTTATATGAATACTATGAGACTCTTTTGTATAAAATCCTAGTTAAGTGTGAGTTTGGAGTAAGAATGGATAACAAGACAGTATAAAATTGGGTAGGCTAGAGCAGGAACATGGCACTGGGTAGGTAGATCCATATAGATTTCATATTTATTCTAGCTTGATAGAGCAGGGCTCCAAGATTTTATTCTAAATCAGTGGTCTCTAAAATGTATTGTGCTTATAAGAACTTTATTGATGTTCATTTATTTCCTTTTGTTTTTTTGATGTGCACTTTTAAAACATATAGACTGAATTAGAAAAATTGAAGCTTCATCTTGGACATCAACTGAGCATGCAATACGAACTTAATACGAAAGGCCCAGAGTATATCATGGTTGAAAATGACAAGCTTCGTAAAGAACTTAAAAAAGTAGGCACAATTTTATTAATTACAACTATTTTAATAGACTTTCAAATGTCAATTAGACATCTTTTAATTCTCAAAGACAAATATGGATTCAGTGAGAATACCTTTTTAAAAATTGGAAAGTCAGTTTTCACAGTCCACATCCAAGGATATGATACATTGGGAGTTTTTACTTATCTTCTGTTCCTCTTAACTCGAGAGTTCTTAATCATTTTTAGCATCACGGCCCCCTTTGGCGGTTTGGTAAAGCCTATGGACATCTCAGAAGAATTTTTTTTAATGTGTAAAATAAAAAAATAACACATATGATTACAAAGGAAACTTTTTGTATTAAAATACAATCATTAATTTTTTTTTTAAGTGGCTAGACCACAGGTTAAGAATCTTAACATATGACTGGAGACAGTGGTGATGTATCTGATAGCTGTTCTCTTCTGGTGTTTCTACATTGCCTGCACTACTTCTTCCTGATCCTAGTCTTCATAAACTTTAGTTATCTAAGCCTTCAAGAAATGATGTCTAAGATGATTGCTGACCAGAGCAAAATCCTACACTTCCCTTTCCTTTCCATCAGATTAGTTTGTAATAGTGAGGGACTTGGATGGATCCACACTGTCATGGACTACAGTTAGACTGTGAGATGGTTTTTGTTTTATTCCTTTTCCCATTGTAGAGATAATTTTGTGACATGAGTCCAGTGGCTAAAAGTTCGCCAGGATTTTCCTGAAAGATTCTCTGTGCTAGTTATTGAAATGTTGACCATATAGTTGAATTCTTACAAGCATTTATTAAGCACCTGCTATGTTCAGAGTCCTTTGAAGTGTTGACTGTATAGTATAGTATAATATAATACAACAAGCATTTATTACACACCTGCTATGTTCAGAGCCCTTTGTTGGGTGCAGGAGAGATACAAGGTGTAAACCAACTATTATCTTTGCCCTCAAAAAAACTTACTGTCTGTAAGGGGGATACACAGATGATGACAATATCATGTGATAAATTGAGTAGACCATTACTTTTTGTAGTGCCTTGTAAAAGCAAAAACATTCAATAGGGGATGGTCATTAACACCCCAAAGGATTGAAAGATGGCATTCAGATTGGATTTTATAGGGTTGAATGTATTCAGCATTTTAAAAGAGAAGGATAAATGACATTCCAGGCATTGGGAGTGGGGCAGAGCAACCCAGGTGAGGAATGAATTAGTCTCTGCCCCCTCTTTGCCTTTGGAAATTCCTAGTTTCCTGCAAAGTTCAGCTCAAATACTCTTCATCTTGAAATCTTCCTTGATCTAATTACTTGGTGCCTCTCCCCCAAAATTACCCTATGTTGATTTTGTATATATTTGGTATATACTTATTTTTGCATAGTCATATTGTATATATTTTGTGTGTTGACTTTGTATATACTTATTTTTGTATGCTCATATTGTCTTCCTTTATAGAACGTAAATTTCTTAGGGTAAGGATTATTTCCTCGTTTTGTCATTGTATTCCCTGCTCCTAGCCCAGTGTACATAACAGGCCCTTAATAAATTATTATTGATTACTTAGGAATCCTGGGACCACAATTTCAGAGCTGAAGATCATCTAATAACTCCTTTATTTCATAGTTGAGGAAACTGAGACTCAGAGAGGTAACATGACTTCACCCAGGGTCATACAAGTAGTGATTAAATTGGGATTGGCTCCCAAACACAGTATTTTTCCACTCTACTATACTTGTCTCTTCAGGTAGAACCCCTGGAGTTAAGAGGGAACTTTGTTGTGAATTATTTATAGTAACCTTGTAAAGAGATATGGCACATTTCTAAGCTTATGCTATTTTTCATTAGGCTGTACTATGTGTGACACTAGTAATACAGTTAATGAAGTCAGTAACAATTTTTTTATTCACTTGCCATGAATTGTTCCTTAAAACAAATGGGTATAAACTATCTCTAAGAATGACCCAAAAAAGATGGGTTTGGGGTTTTTTTGGAATCTTGATGCTCTACATATAGAAATAGCTGTTCTAAGAGACAATCTCAGTGCTAGTAATATTTTTTCTGCTAAAGAATTAAATACAAAATTATGCGGGTATCCTATCACTTATTACTCATCACAATTTTTTGTTAGGAAATTCATTTATTTCCCTCATTTTTTTAACCTGAGTATCTCCCATCAGTCTCCTTTACTTCAGAGATCTTCTAAATACCTTAAGCCCTGGACTAACATTTATAGGGACTCTCAATACATTTTAAGCCCCTAAGTGTGCATAGCATTGTCTCCCATTTTGCCCTAGAAAATAAATTTATTTTTTAATAGCACAAGGAAAAAGTATAAAGTACTAGGAATTATATACTAAAGAAACAATTCCTATGGGGATAATCGATAGCTCTATATTTTGAATGTTTAGCATTCAATGAAATATACTCTAGTAATTGTTCAGTGAACATGGCTTTTGGTCATGGCTATGTGTCACAGATGTAGGACTTCAGCCCTTTCCTTAAAGGTCTGTAGTTCATTACTGTATAACTGTATGTCCACACACACATGTACATGCACACACACATGCATGCACACATGTGCACATCTGGATCAAAACAAAACTTTGCTTCAGTTGAAAAAGACAACTTTTATCCTTCTAAGTAGCAGCCTTGTTACTCCTGATATCATGATTATTCACTTCTCTGATAGAAGGTGGAATTTGCTGAGACACTTCGAATGGAAAAAAATGACTTGGAGATGTCAGTTGAGAAGCTCACAGTTCAGCTAGAAGAGATGAGTAAGAGGTTGCATCTGCTTGAAAGCAGAGGACCACAGTTGGACGGGGCTGATAGCAGGGGATCAAGGTAAGAGAAAGTTTTAAAGAGACAAAACTCAGTGTCTATCCTGTTTTCATCATTATTTTTAAAGACTATGAAGCCACTCAGTCAAGTGGCTACAGTAATGGCATGGGTTTGTTCCTCTGAACGACAGGTACTTGATGCCACTGTTAGTGCCTCTTGTTTGCATCTGGCATGACAGTGGGGCTAGTCACCAAAAAATTAACTACAGGATTTATTTAAAATATAAAATGGAAATTGGAGGTCCTTTCTGTTATCATCAATTAAGGTATAACAGCGTCTTAAGTTAGACAACTATACAAACTGAATTTTAATTACCCCATCCTACCATGGTTACTGTTGTGAAATTCAAATTAAAAAAATCACTGCTATTTCTATTTGTTTTCTCTGATGTTTCTTCATTCATTCAACAAACATTTAGCAGCTGCTATGTATGGGGTATTCTGCTAGACCCTATGGGAGATGGAAAAATGATTTAGCTATAATCCTTTCTGTCAGTGATGTGAGGTACAGAATGAGAGTGAACAAAAAATCCAGAGGATCGTGCTGATCTTAAGCAGATCCTAATGGGGGGGGGGAGAAAGAGAGAGAGGAAGCGGGGAAGGAGAGGAGTACTCTCTCTGTCAGAAAAGGAGGCTTTGGAGCACTCTTACCATTTGTTATATCCACTGCTCATTGTATTGTTCATTGACATAGTTCTAGCAATCCTAGAAGTCTATAAGATTAACTTTGGGAAATTTATACTTTAATGTCATGCCTCCTTGCAACAAATACCTTTTAAAAATATAAAGGTTTCCATATAGTAGACCTTTTAACTTTTTTTTCTTAATCATACCCTAAGACTGAGATTTTTCTCCTCATTGCCTTTTTGAGCCTCTTGGCATTTGAGTTAGTCTATTTTTTAAGTTATGATTTTCTTCAGTCAGGTTGTTGACTCTCATTTCATAATTTTCTTGCATCATTCTCATTTCTCTTCCCAATTTTTCCTCCACTTCTCTTATTTGGTTTTCAAAATCCTTCTTAAAGTCTTCTATGGCCTGTAACCAGCTCATATTTTTATTGGAAGCTTTTGGTGCAGGAGTTCTGACTTTGCTGTCTTCCTCCTGATGCATGCTTTGATTCTTTTTGTCTCCAAAATAGGAGTGTAAAGTTGGATTGCTCTGTGTGCTTTGTTTCCTTTGCCTGCTCATGTTGCCCCTCAATTGCTTGACTTTTGGGTTTTTTGCCGCAGTAGAACTCTGCTACCAGAAACGGGAGCTTTATCCCAAATGCTGGTGTTTTCACAGCTGCCGAAGGTATTAGTTGGGTGCCCTCTCTGAAGCCTCCACCTGCTCTGGCAAGCTGGTCACTCACCCTAGGACCTCCACCCTGGACAGCAATCCAGATCCAAGCAGGTTAAAGCAAGAGTGATTACCCCTCAGACTGGTTGCTTGGTCCTCCTACACTCTGCAAGCCAGGAGCTGAAGCTGCCATGTGGCAGCGGCTGCACTGCTGTGGTTCCTCAGCCGCTTCTCCCCCTGGGGGCAAAGGTCGGATTGCACTCTGAATTCCCAGGTCCCAAAGTCCACACTGCACTGACCTCTCACTTTGTCCTTGGCATCTATGGGTTGATAATTCTGGAAACCACCACAGCTGCTGGTGATCTGAAGTCCCTCCAGCCAGCAGCTGGTCAGGCTGTCCTGGGGCTAAGACCTTGGGCTCCAGCGGGGCTGGGGTTGGCTTCCAGATCGCTGTGCTGGCCGATTCCTGCCTTCCTGCCGTGCTGTCCTCGGAGGAAAGTTAGCTTCTCTGTGTCATTTTGTGGGTTCTGTAGCTCCCAGGTTTGTTCAGAGTCCCCTTTTACATGAATTGGAGGAGGTGGGATCCAGAGCTGCACTGTAGTCCTGTGTCTACCCTGCCCTAAGACTGAGATTTTTAAAAGCTTTGCTAAAGGTATCTTCTCAGAGCAGAGCTGTAAGGAAGAATTGTAGCATATTAGTTAAAACTCTGCACTCATATCCACAACATTGTTAAGAAAGAAATGTTAAGAAATATGTTAAGAAAGAAAGGAGGAAGGGAGGAACAATGGACAGAAAGAAAGAAGAATACCCATCTCTGTTGCTTGGGTGTAATGCTTTGAGTCCCGCCATCAGAGATCAGAGGCAGTGAGACAGTGTGAGGGTTAGTCTGGGACATTGACCTCCGGAGTGTGGGACTGCCATTACAGAGAGTCTGGAAGAGCAGGGGTTTAGATGGCACTGGGATTTCATGCACACTTCTACACCTGCTCATGCTGTGTGGGCAGTCACCAACTGTCCAAGGCCTTTGTCTGGTTCTTTGAATGTTTCCAGCAAACTGCCAAAAGCTGCCCATGTGGTGTCCATCATTCTTTTTTTTTTTTTTTTTTTTTTTTGCTTTTTGGAGGACAGAAGGTAGGGTAATTGGGTTGTGACTTGCTCAAGGTCACACAGCTAGTTTTTTTGTGTTGTGTCTGAGGCCGGATTTGAACTCAGGTCCTCCTGACTCCAGGGCCGGTGCTTTATTCACTGCGCCACCTAGCTGCCCCTGGTGTCCGTCATTCTTAAATGGCCATTTCTTTCTCCAGTCATACATTGATGTTTTTTTTTTTATTTCACTTTTTATACATAAATTGTTGCCTGCTTTTAGCCACCATACATTTCTGTTTCTCTTGGGGTCACCTGCAAATTTGATTCTTTCAAGTAAGGAAAATGAGGGTAGGGTTAGGGGACCTTTAAGGTATCTAGTGGATTTCTGCATCCTGAGATAGCTACAGACTCAGACAGTATATGAACACCATGCCAGGACAAAGATCAAAGGGGATGATAATCTGAAGAAGTTACATTCAGAGTCAGTATTTAGGAGTTGCATGTGTGAAGGTTGTACGTATGTATGTTGTAGGATTGGAATAGTACATGTGCCAGTATCAGATACCAGCACTAGTTCCTCCGAGGCCACTGGCCACAATCCCTAGTCCTGAATTTCCAGCCTTGTACACTGCTTCTATCTGTTTTGTTTAGTTACCAGAAATTATCTTTTGTTACCTATTTGCCACCCACTTTCCGACTTCCACCAGTTTTGGCCTCATGACTTATTCCATAGACCATAGACCCTAAAATCCTGTTGCCAAATTTGGGAAGCTAGCTGGCACCGTGGAGTACTGGTCCTGGAGTAAGGAGGATTCATCTTCCTAAGTTCAAATCTGTCATCAGACACTTACTAGCTGTGTGACCCTGGGCAAGTCACTTAACCCTGTTTGCCTTAGTTTTCTCATCTGTAAAATGAACTGGAGAAGGAAATGGCAAACAACTTCAGTATCTCTGCCAAGAAAATCCCAAATGGGGTAATGAAGAGTCAGACATGACTGAAAACAACTGAACAACAATCTTTTGCTACTAGATTTGTTCCCTGTAGATAGTCCTGCGTACTCTGTGCTTCTGCTTACATTTAAATTATTGTGTTCTAACAGTCTCAGGAATTCAGTGCCTTAAGGATTACTGCTTCATTATTAAGAACTCATGTATGTTTTTCTATTGCTGTTTTGACCATATTAGCACTCTTGTGTTCTAGATCAGGGGATCGCCTGGAGAAGAAAAAGGCTGAATTAGCTCATCAAGCAGGAACTAGTCGAGAGCAAATTGGAGGTGAAAACGTTGTTTCTGGCAATGCATGAGTGCTGAATGTGTCATTACTCAATATTAGACTTGTCTTGGTTTGCTTTTATAAGGATTCTCTGAAGTTCTGTTTCATTGGTTTGCCTCTCCAAAACCATGGTCCAGTCTTGGGGTTTATCCAGTCTCCTCCTTAACTGAGAGATCACATTGTCTCACTTGTGTTAGGTACTTTACATCATTTTGTATGTTGTGTGTCCATTGGTATATGGATATGTAAGACTGGGGATGTCATATTGGCTCCTTTCTAGGATTATGATTCCTATGAACGTCTTTCTTCATCGTAGCTACTCTCTGTTGTATTCATAAGGTCATTTGCTCCCTTCTTTCTTTTAAGGCTCCTCATTTTGATTCCTTTTGCATGGTAGTGAGAAGATCCATTCTTATCAGCCTTTGTTCGGTCTGTTATGTCCCTGCCTGGATCCTCCCATTCCTCTACACACTACAGGGATTTTGAACCATGACACAGTTACGTGTTTCATCTCACCAAGTCTTTGGTAGTTGTGAGATTAAATGTGCCTCCTTGGATTAGGTCCTTTAGTTCATTTTGTTTACTATCTTGTTCTTGTGATGTTTTGGAAAAGACATTGTTAGTACTCCTGTAGTTTCAGATATTAGTACTAACCTGTCACATTTCATTAAAAATATCGTGTCAAATTATGTTAAGGACCCTTTGACTTGGACAACTAGCCATATGCCAAGGAACATTCTGTGGAATCTGCTTTTGCCTATTAAATTGCCACATTTCATTAGTTTTGGGTTTTTTTCCCCCAACCCCACAAGGGACAAAATAAGTTTTCTCTTCCATTTTCTAATAAAGACAGAATTTTTATCCTGCATTTTCAATAAAGAACAAAACCTATTGACAACTTAAGAGGCTAATTCATAAATACCATGAAAACTTAATTCATTTACTACCTAATTGTCTCCTGTTTTCTCTAGCATTTTCCCCCTTTTATTCTTAAATTTCTTACAATGCCTTTTTTTTGGTTACATTTGTCCTTTCTGAATATATCCCTCTTCAGTGCCCAGAAAACCATCCCTTCTGACAAATATTTTAAAAGAGAAAAAAACAGTTCCGCAAAACCTCCACATTGATCTTGCTTCGCAGTAGATGCATTGCAAAGCCCTTCATGTCTTCAGTGAAGGAAGCTTCGCTTTCTTAGCTCGTCTCCTGAGCCAGGTTGAATCACTATCCCTGCTCTATTCACCTGTGGACTGAATGAGGATCTGTCTTGTTTCCCTTGATCTTGTTTGTAGTTCTTTTCACTTTATTATCTGTTTTATAACACTGATTTTTATAAAGGATCCTAAGAGTAAGTTGATGGATTAGTGATTCAGTTCTTCTCTCTCCTTCCTGTTCTTCAGATTTCCCTAAATTCTTTTCCCCATATTCTTTTGTCATTTCTCTCTGTTCTTTTACCCCTCAAAATTCATTTTTAACAGCCTTTAAATATGAAAAATGTATTTGAAATAGTCTTTCTTGACAGTTGAATTTGCTTTTCATGTGGTTGTTTGGCATATGATATTTTGCTCACCTCTGGTTTCTTTTATAGAAATACCTTAAATAGTTCTCCTTGTTGACAGACCACTTTTTTTTATTGCCATTTAGCTCAGTCTTTTAAGACTATTTTGGGTTACACATGTGCTTCAAGACATTATTACATTTTCTTTTATTATAACTGATGAGTAATTCTAATAGGCATTCCTTTGTGTTTAAAAGAAGCATTCTCTCATTTATAAAATGTTTTATTTTAATTGTGAAATTTACTTCATGCTTTAAAATTTTAAGTATGGGATAATTCTCTCTGTGCTTTCTTTAAAGTTAGTTACTTTGGTTCTATAGATGTTACGTGTTGCTTTTGCATCTTTTTTGCTAAATTTTATTCTTTTTCTATATCTTTGTGGTGTTACTCTCTTTTTCAGAACCTCTGCTTCTTTGCAGAAATCAACCAATCCCAATGCAATTTAAAAAAAAATTCAGCATCAAAAGCCTCTGGTTCCTGACCTCTTAATTATTTCCAACTTATTTTCAAAGTTTTATTTCAGATCATTACAGAAATTATTATTGCCATTTCATAATTTTCTGGGGAGTCTGCCGAATTTTTTGGTTAGGGATTTTTAGTTCATATTTTTTTTCATAGTTTAACATGTACTCATAGTATTTTGGCTACTTTCAGTTGTTACATGTTCTTCCTTCTGTCTTTATGAGAAACTCTACTTGTGAACTGGTTTTTAAATAAAGCCCTCTTTTCCTAGACCTTTTGGCCTTTACTTTCTATTCCCATTCATTTATCTCTGGTACCCCTCCTCATTCTTTTCAGTGTGGGGGAGATTATGCCCTAGACCAGACTCTGACCTGAATGGGATTCTTGACTGAGTGACTTCTGTGAGGTAGTTTCCTCATGCTGTTTCCTAGAACAATGAAATTACAAGATGCCATTACAAAACTCAAAATTGCTACTGTGTTCTCCATCTGTTAAGAATTTCTCCTCTGGGGGTGGCTATGTGGTGCAGTGAATAGAGCACTGGACCTGAAGTCAGGAGGACCTGAGTTCAAATCTGGCCTCAGACACTTAACACTTATTAGCCATGTGACGTTGGGCAAGTCACTTAACACCAGTTGCCCTGCCTTCCTCCTCCAAAAAAAAAAAATTTCTTCTCTGTGCCCAGGAGTACCAACTCCATACACAAAATTCTCAGAATTTGGCATCCCATACTTTTCTGTATTTAATGAGCCTAACATACAGTAGTCACACTCTTATGGCCATAAAGTTAAGTTGAAGGCTTCAGGTGTAAAAAAAAAAAAATAGTTTCCCATTGTATCAGTTCTTTTTTTTTTTTTAAAGCAATTGGGGTTAAGTAACTTGCTCAAAGTTACACAGCCAGTTATTTCTGGGTGTGGTGCTAAGTATCTGAGCCCGGATTTGATCCCCAGGTCATCCCAACACTGGAGCCGGTGCTCTTACTCACTGTGCTACATGGCTGCCCCATTGTATCAGTTTTTAAAATTAAATTCTGTATGTTGAGTTTAAGTAGAATGAGAAATAGTTAAATCATGTAAACTGGTATCCCAGCATTATTTTTTTTGCACTTAACATTGTAACTTCTTTGAACAGATTTTGAAAAAATAAATCCTCCACAGATATCTTTAACTTCAGATCCAGAAAAGCAGCAGTTGAAGGTAACTTTTAGTCAAAAATTACTATAAATTAGTTTTTATGGACTTGTAAATGCTTATGTAGAAAGACTCAGAATTACATTTGATACTCATGACATTCATGTTAGGAAGCCAGGCATATTTTTTCACAATTTTGATGGTGAAACAACATTTATAAAAAATGAGATTTATAGAAAACTGGAAAGCTCTAAATATTTTTATGTAGTCATAAAAAGTTTATTATTTTAATACTCCCTTACATTAACCATTCTTCTGTAGATGACCCAAAACTAAATTCCTCATAGGTTCCTAAAACCATTGAGATGAAGTTGACATTATTTTATTTTACTTTCCTTTGTACTACCTGAGTATATGTTTGGCATGCATGAGGTTGTTTGTATTAATAACCCTATCAAAAGAGCATTAAGAAAGAGTGCCTAAAGAGAGATTTAATCCGAGGTCAAAGAAAACATTTAAAGTGAATTCTTTATTCTTCCTTCCAGGTGCCTAATACTCTGATCAGAAGGTTCTAATCAAATGCTAACATATGCACAGCATTTTATAAATGCTATTATATTCTAAAATATAGCTAAGCTAATGTTCATTACATTAAAATTAAGCTGGAGGAAGAATAACTACAAATTTAAAATAAATTCTTTAAATTTTAAACATTAGGGTAAAATCACTTGAATTGGGCATCACCACATTTTTTATTTCAAATTGTCTTAATTATAATGTCTAGAAGGATAATACATAAATCTTAAATGTCATAAAATTTGGAACATAATTTATATAGCAGAGACTAATAGCTTTCATGGATAAAGATGATTATTACCTATTAGAAACTTGCATTTGAAAAAAGCTTATGGGAAAAAATGTATACCTTCCCAACTGTTTACTTATCTAATTAGAAAATTTATAAAATTATGCCATTTTGTTTTAATTTTCATATTTAGTCTACTTAGTTTAGATCCAAAGATTTCATATATTTTGTTCCTCTACATTTTAATCTAACTTGTTTCTATCAGGAAGAAAACAAAAAGCTTAAAAAAGAACTGGAGAACTTGGATCCCTCATTTTTTGAAGAAATTGAAGACCTGAAGTATAATTACAAAGAAGAAGTTAAAAAAAATATTATTTTGGAAGAGAAGTTGAAACAACTTTGTGAACAGTTCCATGTTGAACTGGAGAGTGCAGCTGCTAGTGCTACTGCTAGTGTCTCTGAACAGTTGGAAGCTGAAATGGATGGCAGTAATAACTCGCCAATCTATTGAGGGCTATCGCTAACCCCATCTTTGATCAAATATTTTCTTTTTTAGAGAAGTTGTAAATAGTAATCACCTTCTGAAACTTATTTTCTTGTATAACTCCACACAACAGAATAATTTAGTGAATAAAGTTTGTATTTATATAAAATATTTAAATTATTAGGAAAACAATATTTTTTTATTTAGCAGAGATGAGGACTTCTGGGTTAGAAGCTGTCAGTTCCTTATATGTCTTATGATGAGTTTCCAAAACCATCATAATGTTCTTGAAATTATAATACATACGTTAAATGTTGAACTGAGTCTTATGAGAGGTTAATAAGCAAGTTATGAATGGCACACAATTGAAAGTTAAAGTTTTTTTTTTTTTAATAAATACTGGTGCTGCTTAAATAAGACTGGTTAACTTTTCTGTTTTGGTTCCCAGGTAATGTGCTACTACAGAAAAGGTTATGAATGAAGTAAGATATCCAACAACATTTATGGCCTAACTTTGCAAATAAATGATACAAAAATTGTTGGTCTCAAGTAGTCATTGTTTACAAAAGGAAAAAATAAAGCAAAACTTGTCTTTATAAACCCTTCATATACATATGCACCAATTAAGTTTTTAATAATTTCTACTGTGTCTCAAACCTTAGGATTTATACTTTAAGACTCAAAGTTTAAAAAAAAATTGTCACTAACTTTGAAATGTGTGTAGTTGAAAGAATAGGTCACAGTTCACATCAACATTAGTGAGCAGGTAATTCAATCATGTCAAATGTGCTCTTGAGATATTTCACTTTTCAGCCAGGACAAAGACCCAATAATCAAAAGTAATAAAGATAATATAGCTCATTTTCATTTTCACTTCAAATTCATACATCCAGTTTTATATCTTTGAGTTTGTCAAATTTTTGATTGTCTAGTTTTGAAAAATGATTAAACAAACACTTGGAATCAAAAGCATAATCAAATTTGGTCCTGTTCATATTGATAACCACTGGTCGCAAATTCATGTAAGTATCTGGAATGGGCCACTGTAAACCAAGATGATGACGATGAACCTATTAAGGAAAAAAAAGAATATTTGCATTTGCCCATAAATACTAAATCCATAAAAAGAGAAAAGCAACTTAGACTAGTTCTACAGGAGAAATGACTGTGCTCAGGGAGAATTAAGATTTGTCGTACCCTTCCATGGCATATGTTCATTAGAAAATAAATCTCTGAATACCAAATAAACTTTCAGGAGTCAGGCAGAACTAGTCTTCATTCTCACTATTATCAGTTGTCAGATGCTGCATCATTAGTGCTGAATTAAATCAGTCCCACCAAAAAAAAAACCACACAAAACAACAAACCAACTTTGGTAAAGTTCATTAGTGGGATAAATTCTTTTTATTCAAACTGGAAGTGGTATACTTTAAATTCTTTGGTTAAAGAAAAGGAAAAACAAACAATACTCTGGATTATTTCCATTTCCTTTTGTGAGGAAGTCTGGACAACAAACTATTTAAATTACCTTGATTAAACAGCCATCGTTGCAGTGCCAAACTATTCCTTCAATTTTTCCTTCTCTGCAACCTTCAAACCAAGACAAAAGGTCATTATGCTTCAGTGTAGGCTGGTTTTTTATTTGAAATGCTCCATGTGGTACAAGAAGATGTACTGGATGCTTTTTGCTTCCTAATCCTGAAAGACAAAAATTCAAGTATGGTGTTAGTTGTTTCCATTAATTTATAGACAAGACAGCAGTTCACCATATTCATATAAACAGTTTTTAAGCCCTGTAGGAAAGAAAAGAGTTAACTTCTATGGCAGATTTCTCAAACTCTACGATAAAATTTCATTCTATCACTCTAGTTCTGTCTTCAAATATCTGAAGGGTTATCATGTGTTAAGAGACTATATTTCACTGGTTCCAAAGGGCAAAATCAGGACCAATGAGAAGTTGTAAGGAGACAGATTATGGATCGAGTTAATAAAAAAAAATCTTCCCCAATATTAGAACTGTCCAAAAAATTGAATGAATTACACCCTAAAGCAGAGATGGGGAACCTGCAGCCTGGAAGTCACACGAGGCCTTTTGACTGAGTTCAAGTTTTACAGAACAAATCCTTTTATTAAGGGAATTGTTCTCTGAAGTTTGGGTTCAAAGGGCCGCACTTGTGGACCTAGAGGGCCATGTGTGGCCTTGGGGTTGGAGGTTTCCCATCTCTGCGCTAAAGTAACATTTCCCAGGAGTTGATGTACAAGCAATTAAAGAATGCCCTAGAGGGCATTCATGTTTAGATGACCTCTCAAATCTCTTCCAGCTTAAAGATTCTATTGATTCTCACCATCTCCAAATTCATCCCTTAATAAATTACAAATCTGAGATACGAACCATGTCATATTTAGCTTTCTGACCCTCTAATCAGCTAAAAGTGCAGTTCAAATATCAAATACAGAATATATGAAATAGTCATCATTCCTTATCTCAGCCCCTCTACATCAGTTTGCTTCTCAGTTCTGTTCTTCTCCCTCTTCTTTATTCCTGTGAATCCCTTAGAGGAGTTATTACTGCAATTACATCAGGTACCCTCCCCTGCCCCCATTTAACTTTTGATGAGCATGTTCAAGTTCTATCAAAAAAATAGAGTAGTGACATCATTTTAAGCATAACAGCCTATTAAGTTGTAAGTTATTGAATCTGTGGGGTTTTGTTTCTACAACTAGACTGAATAGCCTATCTAGGATGAGGGATTTTTCCTGTTTTTTTCTTTTTTGGGGGAGGGAGGGGGGACAGCCCCACCCTCTGCACACAGTAATATTCACTGGGCAGCTAGGAGGTGCAGTGGATAGAGTTCCAGACAGGAAGACTCAACTTCCTGAGTTCAAATTTGTTCTCAGACACTTGCTACTGTGTGACCCTGGGCAAGTCACTTAACCCTATTTGCTTCAATTTCCTCTTCAATAAAATGTGTCTAGAGAAGGAAATGGCAATCCCTTCCAGTATCTTTGCCAAGAAAACACCAATTGAGTCAGGTATCATTGAACAACAACAAGAAATTATGGTCAATAAAGTAATCTGCATAAAAGTTACTTAACAAATACTTATCTTTTTTCAAAAACTATTTAAGTTCATAACTAATTGCTGAGTGCCACAAGGAAAAACCTAATTGCAATCAAATGTATTCAAAATGAATAGTAAATTGATGAAGTCTTATCTTAGTTCATTTTTTTGTGCCCAAGATAAGAAATTAGCCCATTTAGATCACTAATCATTACAGAAATTCTGTAATTCTTTTTTTTTTATTTTGCTTTTTGGAAGGCAACTGGGGTTAAGTGACTTGCCCAAAGCCACACAACTAGTTTTTGTGTTAAGTGTCTGAAGCCGGATTTGAACTCAGGTCCTCCTGACTCCAGGGCCGGTGTTCTATTCACTGCGCCACCTAGCTGCCCCTAATTCTGTAATTCTTGATGGAAAGAAATAATGTTAATGGAAATTACTGTATTTTTGGAAGATATTTAAATAACCTACAAATAATCTATTTTAAGCTGTAATACATTCTTGTACAAATTAATTCCAGGAATATACCTGTAAATCAATTAACAGACCTTTTATCAAGTACCTGTTAGGTGACAGCTGCTGTGTTAGGTGCTAAAGATAAAAAGATAAAACAAAGGTAAAAAAGATAAACAAGACATGCCCTTGAGGGAACTTATATTCTGTATAAGAAGATATGTACATAGAAAATATAAACAAAATAAATTGAAGATTCACTTTTGGTGGGAGGGTATTAGCAGGTGGGGGAGGGGAGTATGATCTGTCTAGGAATATTCAGTGACATTAACTGAGGAAGGACCAAAGCTGTAAAGGGAAGCAGGAAAGCTTCAGGCACCAAGAATTTCCTCCCCTTTTGTTGCACCAAATCATCAGAACAAGGCTGCCTTATCAATGGCAGTTTCTCCAGGGTACTCCTGATACTCTGATCTCCTGGGACTCCAGGAAGCTGTAACTAGTAAAATACTTCATAGGCCATTTCTCAAAGAAAAGACTAAACACAAGATGTGCTGGGGTCATCTATCAAAGCTCTCAGAGTCCACAGGTTAGAAAGAAACCCAGGAAACCCCTAAGGCCACCATGATAAGAGTCCAGCCCTCACCACTCTTATTATGTTGTTTTGTTCCTTGCTCAGCTGTAGCATAATAGTGAAGACCAGTGTGATTTATAATTACTCTGTGCCCTGGAACAGAGTCAATATTTTTAAAGGTATTATGTGTATATTCTTTAATGTTCCCATTTGAAAGATGCCATAAACCTTTCAACTCTAATTTCTTCAACAGATTATTCAGTTCTAGATTCCCTTTTAATTCTTTGTTATATTTGACCATTTCTGGAAAAGGGACATTAAAGCTTCCCATAATTGTAATTACCAATTTTTTTATAAGTCATTTAACTTTGAGTTTATGAATTTATTTGCGATGCCATTCAATGTGCATACTTTTATGTATATTAAATAGCATTGATATATATGTGTGTGTGTGTGTCACACACGTATCTATATATCTACATAGATATATATGACTATAGATACAGTATTGATAACCCTATGGTTCCTTTAAATATAATGCAGCTTTCCTAGTTCTCTGTTTTTTAATACTATGCATGTCCATTTTGCTTCTATAGTATGTCTACAACTCAGGCTTTCTGAGGGAATACTTGATGTATGACATTCTTCTAGCCTTTCATTTTCATTCTCTATGTATTTTAGATGCTTGTTGATTAGCTGTTTCTTGTATATGGAAGCTTGTTGGGTTTCATTTTCTTATCCATTTTGCTACTCTTTTGCTTAATCTGCTCATTTAAAGTTAATACTTGTTAGGCTTATGTTTTCCTCCCCTTTTGTTGCATTGCTTTTTATTTCCTTCCTGTTTGTGTCTGCAGTTAGTTTTGCTCACACTATTTTGAAGCTAGTCTAATCCCACAAGCTCTCCCCAACTCTAGCTCAAAGTCTGTGAATTCCTCTCCCTCTTCCTTCATTCCTTTTTTCCCTTCCTTATGTTCCTCCTCTGCTTTTGACCCTTTTCTTTCCCTCTTCAGTTAAGTGAATAATTCAAAATCTTCCCTCTCCACCACCAAAATCAAAATTTAAATAACATTTCCAAAAAGTTATGATTTGCTCTGTCTTTGTCTCTTTGTCATTTCTCTTTCCTTATTGTCAATTCTGAACTTTATTTTCTGATTCACAGGCTGTATACCCTTTAGTTGTTTTTCTTCGTTCTCTCTGTATCCCTCATGAAAGTAAAGCTGCTTTTTTTTGCTCACTCTTTTCTAAATCATTTGTGTCTTATTGTCTTTGTAGGTTTTATACAATCTCCCCATTTTCTTCTGTCACTCTTAGAAACATCTATTTATATAGGATCATAAAGTCAGAAAGGACCTCAAAGGCCATTTGTCCAACACCTTCATTTTATTTTTTTGCCTTTTTTCTTTTCTGTAGGGGCAATTGGGGTTAAGTGACTTGCCCAAGATCACATGGCTAGAAAGTGTTAAGTGTCTAAGGTCAAATTTGAACTCAGGTCCTCCTGACTCCAGGGCCTGATGCTTTATTCACTGTGCCACCCACCCTACCCTAATACCTTCATTTTGAAGATGAGAAAACTGACTGTCTAGAAGGTAAAGTATCTTGTCTAAGGCCACAAGATACATCCACACCCTACAATCCAAAGATCCTACTGTTAGATACATAACAGTATGTATTTGATTACAAAGAGGTCAAAGAGAGAAAGGCCTCATATATTTCAAAATTTATACCAGCCAATTTGTTGGTAGCAAAAACTGGAACTACAGGAAACAACATATGCCCATTGATCTGGGCATAGCTCGACAAACTGTGGTATCTGAATGTAATGGAATCTTAGTGGGTCATAGGACACTACAACTAGGAAGACTATAAAGAAGCACAGAAAGGATAGCAACTGGTTCATTTGTCTTCAGTCCTAAAGGTGTTTCTGTCTTCTTGTCCCAACACCTGTTCTCTGAGTGTGTTCCAGAACTGTGCCTGTGAAGTATTCTCCTTTGTGACACATGCCCAATTTGTGTCTTTAACTTCAAATGTTCAGCATAAACCACAAACTAATTAATCTCTCAGACATGGGGTGGAAATAGTGAAATGGTTCACTCTCAAGTCCAACTAGTGATAGGGATAAAGATACTTTGAACACTTAAATCATCTTAAAAGACCAAGAGCTTATTGCCAAAATCTGACTTAGTAAAGTTTTCCTCCCAGGATATATTTTCATCTACAAGGTGATTAGATCAAATTAATCCACACTTCTACTTCCCTCAAAGCCCAGAACAAGCCAGGGAAATTGTGGCTGTAGGCTACTGCTTAAATGTGAAAGACTTAAAGAATTAAATTCTTTCTCTATCTTCATACAGTAAGCAATGACTTCATTTCAGTAAATTACAACTGATCATGAATGGGTTCCATAAAAAGTGTGAGCATGTATACAGGGTTTCAAAAGAACAGCCCCTGTGTGACAGGATCTTTTTTCCTTGAACTGGCCACCTTTCTGGTCACTATTTTGTCAAAAGTAAAGGGTTTTTTGCCATTTGAAAAAAAAAAAAAAGAAGCTTCTGTGCTTCTTTCAGATACGACCTGATGCAAAATGATGTGAACAGAACAATATATAAGATTATATAACGGAAAAGGAAATAAAAACAAGTCATTTGTCTACTCAATAAACTCCAGTGGTTCCCTATTATATCCAGCATCAAATATAAAATACTTGAGCATTTAAAGTCCTTTACAACCTAGCTCCTTCCTGCCTTTACAGTCTTCTACTCTACTTCTGTCCACGTGGAACACAATCTTATGAAACTGGTTTTCTAGTTTCAGTGTTCCATGCCTGGAATGCTCTCTCCTCTCTGCTTCAAGACTCAGCTCAATCTGACTATAACAGTAATGGAATATTAAGATCCCCCTGTATTGGCTTGATTTTCAAATTGATTGTGTTAAAACCCAGAGCTTGTGAATCCCACTTGTGGGATGGACTTGTTGACGTCAAAAAAGAGAGGGCTGAACTGGGAGGAGCTGATGATGTAAATTTAGAGAGACACAAGAAAAGAGAGAGGCAGAAGAACTTTTTGGAAGCAGCACCTTTGGAGGCAGAGAGAGAATGAGAGGATTGCTGAGGGCCACTTTGAATTGCCTAGGACTTTTGAGAGCTGCCACCCAGAGCTGCCAAGGACTGAGGAGACATGGCTGTTATGCTGGTACTTTGTCTGTTTTGATGTTGTTCTGCCAGATCTGTCCACTGGTGAAGGACAGTGCTGTTGTTGCAGAGGTCTTGGAACCTTGCTGTTGGTTCAGAAGCCCTGCAGAAGGATTTTCTTGTTGTATGTTTACAGAAATCCTGGAAGGGGGTTTTGCTAATGTTTTCAGGGGTCCTAGGACTGTTCTGCAGACAGAGAATGAATTAATGAAGACACTGACAATGTATCTTATGGCCTTGCTAAGCTTTGTCTCCCCAGGAACAAAGATTGCTGAGAACTTGCCTTGTGTCAAGATGAAGAAAAAACCTCAATTTGGGTATTAAATGCTGCTTGTTGTAACTCTGGGGTAGATTCAATTGTGATCCAAGGGTGGGGAACTTTTGACCTTTTTGTGCTCTGTGATTGAACAAATGAATGTAATATGATTGGAAACTAATCTCCATTTGAGAAGAGGGGCTTTGTGATGGACTAAATGAATGTACAGCCTAGGGGTGGAGTAGTATTTAGAAGAGGGACTTTGTGATTTATTAAATGAATATAATGTCCAGAGGTGGAGTAGTACTGGGAGATTATTGAATCACACTTAGTAAATGCTGTATTTTGAATGATGCCATAGTTTGATCTTCTCTGTTCTTAATTTTTCACTGAATAAAATGGAGAGCACCTATGCTGGTATTTTGAACCTTGGGAAGTTACCTTTGCTTGGCATTACACTGACCTTCTGCAGAAGGCATTTCATGGCCCTAACCTATTGTTAATTCTGTCTATATCTTTTATATACATTGCTGTTTGCATATTCTCTCCCCATTAGAATATAATATCCTTGAAGGCAGGGGCTGATTTTGTCTTTCTTCATACCCCCCTGTAGCTAGCACATAGTAAGTATGCAATGAATGCTTATTGAGTATGACTTCCCAGACAGATAAACACTGCCACCTCTTATTTGCAGAGGTAAGGGGGTATGAGTATAGAACCCTATACGTACTGACTTGGTTGATGCTTTGGTAATTTCTGATAAAATATTTTTTTTTACTCTTTTTCATATTCTGCTATATAGGTTGTTTCTCTGATGTAGTGAGGGGAAGGAAGAAGGTGGAGGAATATATTTGGAAATTAAGCTAAGGTGAAAAAAAAATTAGTAAAACATAAAAAAAAATATCCTTCATGAAGGAAACAATCAGAGGAAGTACTGCTGTATATTGAAATTTACTCTGTGCTTCAAGGTACTGATTAGTTTTAATCATGAGCAGCCCTAGCCCAGTGGAACCTGAGTTAAGTGTCTTGTATATGTGATTCAGCCCAAACAGCAGTCACAAACATTATCCCCAAAGTCAGCATCTATAACCTTTTCCTGTGCTAGACCAGCATCTCCACATTCCCACTTGTTGCTTACAAAATAAATATGTAGGGGTGGCTAGGTGGCGCAGTGAATAGAGCACCAGCCCTGGAGTCAGGAGGACCTGAGTTCAAATCCAGTCTCAGACACAACACACACACACAAAACTAGCCATGCGACCTTGGGCAAGTCACTTAACCCCAATTGCTCCTCCAAAAAAAAAAAAAGCAAAAAAAATAGCAAAATAAATATGTAAAAGTCTTTACAAACCATAAGGATTTCCATTAATGTTTGTTCCTATAAGCTCCAATGTTTGTTCCAAGAGGTCTGACAGTGGCACTGCACTGATTTCCAAAAGTCCAGGGTCATCAGCATGGTGATTCAATACTAGAGCAAGTTCAAACTCATAATTGACCACAGAAGAATGCCAGCAATACTGTTTGTTATTTTTTTCCACTGGCACCCAACCTATAAGCAATGTGGGAGAAAAATAAAAAGAAGTTTCATTAATGTTATCAATTCATCAAGTTCATTTTGTTTGGTTTCATAATTCAAACATGTCAAAACTCAATCTGATTCACATAAGAGAAAGCGAGCTTAGGAGTTTACCTGATTCTGTCCACATGAGATCCTGGCATAGAGAACAATCTTCTAAGTACTGGGCACTTAAAGAATCACAAAAGTTTAGCCCTGGGAAAACCTGAAGAAATTATCTAAGTACAGAGGCTTCTAAAAAAAAGCCACTAAAAGCACTGAGTTGATCTTTTCTCAAGGATCTACAGAAAGACACGAATAAGGAGCTATGCAGGGACTGTAATTTCTATTCAGTAGAAGGAGTATACTCATGAGATCATGGATCCACCAAAAATCCCACTGGACATTTGTATAGATACTATTGCTTTCATCCCCTTTATAAATAGTGGGCTTTTCTATAAAACAATGAATTAAAATCTGATTTGTTGGTTTTATGCAATATTATATTTCAAGGGATCTCTGTACATGTCATGGTAGAGTTGATAAAGCACCCATGCCTCCTTGTCTTATACGACTCCATTCTAACTCAATCTATAAATCTGCATAGAGGCTACCCAATGTGACGAGGGGAGGGTAGGGCTTTTTTCTACATCTTTTAACATTACTGGGCACCAGTGCAAAATGGGGGTTGTGATTCTACTTGCTCTTCCTGGTCTCATTTTCCAGTCCTATATCTTCTTGAAGATATCTTTTAGGCTACTTCTTGAATTCAAGTCATTATAATATACTGGTCTATTAATGCCCATGCCTTTTCCTTCCCATTGGATCTCACAATTCTGAACCTTTAGAAGTTGTGACATTCCCTGATCTAGTCATATGTAGCAATATCAGTCTTTTTTTTTTAAAGCAATCGGGGTTAAGTAACTTGCTCAAGGTTACACGGCCAGTTATTTCTGGGTGTGGTGCTAAGTATCTGAGCCCGGATTTGATCCCCAGGTCATCCTGACACTGGAGCCAGTGCTCTTACTCGCTGAGCCACCTGGCCGCCCCGGCAATATTAGTCTTAAAAAGGGGATTTTGTTTCAGTGAGAAGCTTGGGGTTGTAGAAAATGCTGTGTGGTTTTCCATTTGTAATCCAATCCACTCTATTTCTTTAGCTCCCTATCCATCAGTGGTTTCTATGCAAGAGACATGTACTGACAGTCCAACTTGATGGGTTAGCCACAGAACTGCATGCCATTATCTGATCATTTGTTTTTCCTGAACAAACTGTTGGTTGAACTCTTAAGTGATTGTGGTTCTGAGCACTTAGAAGGTCTTGTAAGGTTCTAAGGTTTAATTGCTATCCACAAAAAGAAGTATCTGGACCTCACTCTAAGGAATGTTACTTCCATTTAGAATACATACTGGAAATCCCCTATGACACTGGTAAACCTTCAATGAGTATGCATCATTTTTTATAACTCACTTAATAATCAGAACACTGTCAAATTTATCACTGTTGGTGATAGCCAGGCTACATTTTGTTCCACTAAATCAAATCCTTTTTCATAGTCAACAAACAAGAAAAGTAAAGAACTATTCAAAAGTCACTCATATATGACATATATGGCATGTAAAGGATCTTTCCTATCCTTTTTGACTGAACTTTAAAAACAAAATTCTATTAGTAAACACACAAAAAAATATATTAGAAAAGAAACAGCCTTTTATACCTGGTATATGACCATTTTCATCAGGCACTGGATTTCCATTTAAGTGTTCTATATCCTTTGCTGGAATCCAACACTCTGGAACAGATTTGAAGTCCTCTTCAACATTCCAAATAAACTCTTAAAGGCAATAAATGAAATTATTTATGGTAAATACTTTGTTAAAAGTACAAAGCATTATGCAAATATAGATTATTCTTAATACTATTATTAATAACAACGATCTGGTATTAACATGATGGTTATGTTTCCTTAGCTTTTTGGTACTACCTCTGGAGCTGATAAACTTAGATGATGTTGTAGTTCAGGGCTAGTAGTTGATAATTCATCATGTGCCCTCAGACTGGACATATGGATAGTATAATGATTTTTTCTACATAATGTGCGAAGAAATTTAACTCAAAGAAACCTTTACAAGCACTGGGTATGAATATCTGTCTTTACAATCTTTTCTTGTGTGATTTATTACTAAAATTTATAAAATCAAAATTCTGGATTTATGTAAAACAAAGCAAAATTCAATACTTTGGTTATGAATGTATATATTAGTACTTTGCAGCTTCAAATAAAATAGTTAATTATATCTTCTACTATAAAAATATGATATCTAATCATAGAAATATTATTATTATTATTTGCTTTTTGAAGGGCAATTGGGGTTAAATGATTTACCCAAAGTCATACGGCTAGTAAGTGTGTCAAGTGTCTGAGACCGGATTTGAACTCAGGTCCTCCTGACTCCAGGGCCAGTGCTCTATTCACTGCACTACCTAGCCACCCCACATAGAAATATTATTAAAAAGAGTAAATAATAATCCATTTTATAAGTTTAAAAATGTTTCTCCATGCACAAAAACAGATCACACAGGCTAGGGATAGGGAGAGGACCTGTGAATTCACTGGTATAAGGTACTCTAAGGTGTGGACACTTAAGTCTACCCATGCAAGTTATTGAATTCTCTGCAACTTAACAGTCTTAGAGAGCTGCTTAAGGGCTTAAGAGTTTAAGTGTTTTCTCCAGAGTATTACAGGCAGAATCATATATCTTCAAAAAAGAAACACTTTAAAATTCTTTTTCTTCCAAAATTCTTATTTTTACAAATAAACTAATTCTTATTAATCACTTAATTTAATTAGTAAATAATAATTTAATTAATACGCTTTTATTTATAATTATATACTAAGAAACAATTTTTTTGAGAATGCCAACACAATGAAAGACAACTATATGCAGATGTAAACTGTTTTAAATCACCAAAATAACAATGTACACCAACCTTTTGAGTTTTCTTTTGAATACAGAAATCTTTTAAACCTTTTCTCTGCTTGCTTGTTTGGTTTTCTGTCTAATCGAGCCCAAAGATATGGTTGACCTAAAAATTTAAGAGTCGTTCAATAAAAATTTGCTAGAAAAAAACATTTTACATAAAACTTCTTAACAATAGGGTCATTTGGAAGAAAGAATTTAAGTACAGCATAAATCTTTACGGAAATATTGAAAAAGATTTAAGGATATGCGGTCTGACAGGACCCACAGAACACTGTAGGAGCTAATTATTTATACATAGAAATCGATATCTTGGGTTAAGAAGGAATATTAATGAAGTCAAGATCATGGCATCATAGATTTAGAACTAGAAAAGCCTTCAGAGATCACTTGGTCCAACACTCATTTTAAAGATAAGAGAAGGACCTTTAGTAAAATAAAATAAAATGATGATGATGATATTAATCAAAAACAAGTAAAGGTAATTTAAGTTACAGTTTGAAGCCAAGGCCTATCACTCTAAATCTAGTGCTCTGAAGGATAAGTCAGACAATGGGAGAAATCAAATGACTTTGTTTAAGGTCACAAGGGTGGTGAAAAGCAGAGCCAAGGATTTGAACCCAAACCTTTCTTCTGACTCCCAGACACTCCGTCTTTCTACTGCACCAGGCGGTCTCACATAGATCCTACCTATATGACCAATAGGTAGTAAGGGGAGATTAGACAAGGGATGAAAAAAAGTATCAAAAATTCAATCCCAGCAAAGCTCTGTTCGGTTGTCATTTGGGTCCAGTTGGACAATTCTGCACTATGGACCAGAAAGAGAACTGAGAGGGAACAGCACAAATGCACCACCACAAATGGAAATATTTTTATTTCCTGATAAACAGCCTGATTACTAGTGGGTTAGCAAATGTAATTTTTATATAAAATAAAGAAGCCTTTCTTCACAGAAATGTAAAAACTTGAAAATAATCATTAAAGCCCCAACGGATTTTCTCTAATTCCCTCTTTAAAGTATGTGCCAGAGTTCTCTTCCAATCATATGCTTTTTAATATCTTTAGCTTCCTCCCTCACATTCAAACTTACATATCTAAATCAATACAGTATTAATAGAACCATTAGTAGCAATCCCAGGAGGCCAAGAAGAGACTTCATAATCAAATGAGAAAGCGAAAACTATCATTTTATCATTTTGACATTAAGTTATGTGTGGTGAGGGTCAACAGGCTGCACTACATTGCCAAAGAATGACTTACACTCACCAGAAATGGAATAAAAATGCCCACTGTATAATGGGAAAAGCATTAGGAGGGACATGAGTGAAGAAAAAAAGGAAAAGAGATGGACAATCTGAGGGCTGCAACTGTTCCCACATTAGGTTAAAAAGCCACAGAGAAATGTCTCCAGGGTTTTTGATGAACATTTTACAGAATGATTTATGGGAAGGATGGGAAGGCTTCAAGGAGTTAGCACCTCCAAAACTAGATTTGGGGAAAAAATGTCAAAAGACAGTGACTGGTAGTCAGGAGGATTGTACAACAAAGAAGTTCATTCCAGAGCAAAGAACAAAAGAACAGAAAAGGGAAATGACAGAAATGGAGGACAAGAAGTAGACCAATTTGGCTGCAATGTATAATTACCCCTGGTAGTGATGAGGGCTGGCTCACAATAGGTTCAGCAGGAACTCTGATCTTTATCTTAAGACCAGAAAACCTGCGATTCAGTCTTGAAAGAATTCAGGATTCAGTCTTGAAAGAATTCAGCCCAAGCCAACTTGGAGTCAGAGTTGTAAAAGTTTATTTTACGCTTTACAGCAGGCAAGGGTCCTTAGGGGACCTGCAAGTTTATTGTTAGGCTGTACAGAGGCAAGAGTCCTTTAGGGGAATCTGCAACCTTGAAGGGGTAGAATTAAGGTTTTTATAGGATAATCAATCCATAGTAGAACATGTGCCAATTATGCTAACTAGGTGATTAAGGGTGGAATTAGGGAGGAGTTAAGGTGGAGCCAGTGTTTAATGGAACATGCATTTTTAATGTAACTGTGCAGGCGTATTGCCCATGATTCACTGGGAAAAAGCCCAAGGGTGGGGCTACCTGTAGGTGTGGTTTTAGGCTTGAAACGTCACTAAGTCGGCTAGCGATCAAGGTTTGATGGAGAAGTGCCCAGTCTGCTACCCATCGGTGTCATGTTTGACAAGATTAATGTCTCGGAACCAAGGCTAACCGAGACTCAGTGTGTGGATAATAGGCTAAGGAGTTAACCCAGAGATAGGGTCCTGAAGGATTCACTGAGGCGGCCAAGGAGTCAACTTAGAGATAGGGCACCAAAGGATTCATGGGGGCAGCGGGACACTATACAAGGGGGAGATAATAGCTGCCTAAGCTGGAATGTTTATAGATACTTTTGTGAAGGATTCATAGGAATAGTTTGTTATTGTTCCAAGCTGAGATAGTTGTTGCTGGGCAGTTAATGCTCTGAAGCTGGTGGGGGAAGGGTATGATTTTACAAACTGGTTTTACAGACTGATGTTACAAAGTGGTATTACAAATATAGATCCCAAGCACCCCATCATTACTGACGTTACAAATTGAGTTTACAAATTAATTTTACAAAGATAGATCCCAAGTACCCCGTCAGTAATATGATATAAGGTTGGAAAAGTGGGTTGGAGCCAGACTCAGAGGGACCTTGAATGCCAGGATGGCTAATGGTTTATTCAGGAAGCTCATCTAATTAAGAACTGAAAGATACCATAATGCTCATCCAGTTCAAGCCCCTCATTTTGAGAAATGATGAAACTGAGGCTCAGAGATATTAAGTAATTTGCCCAAGATTTCAAAATTAATAAGTTTAATAGAAACAGAGTTTGAAGGCAAGTACTCTCATTCTAAACCCGGTGTTCTAAGTGCATCAAAAATTAAGAGTCAGGAGAGGCCTGTGATCAAATTCAGCCCTCTGACACTAATTGTGTAACCACAGGTGCTCTTCTGTCTCTGGGCCTCAATTTCCTCATCCATAAAATGGGCACAAAAGCCTATAGCATGGGTTGTTGTGAGTATCGAATGAGAGAATAATGCAAAGCATTTTGCAAACCTTAAAGCCCTATGTAAATGCCAGATATTATCATTTATTATTATGATTATTATTTTCACTATATCAGATGGAGAAGACACTGAAGGTTTCTAAGTAGAGTGGTTAGATGATCATTTAGACAGAAGATTAATCAGGCACCAAGATAAAGCATACACTGGTGAGAGAATAGACTGAAAGTAGGAAGACCAAGTAGGAGACTTCTATAATGGTTTAGGGGAGAAAAACCCAGGTGCTTCCGGGAGAAGCATTAAAAAGGGAGTGGATGTGAAGGAGAACCTAATTTAGGATGATAGATCTAAAGCTGGAAGGACCTAAGAGGATGCCTAGTCCAAACCCCATATTTTAAACAGTTAAGGAAACTAAGGCCCAGGAGGTTAGGTGACTTGCCCCAAGTCATACATGGAGTGTCAAAAGTGCGATCGGGGAACTCAAGTCTTCTGACTTCAGAATTGGTGTTCTTTTCGTCGCACCATCATGAGATTAACCAGGGGGAATCAACTGGACTTCGCTATTTGTGGATGTTTGGAGGTAAAGGTGAAAAAACAGTTAAGGAGACTGTAAAGAGTCTTGGGTAACTGGGGCAAGGACCGTAACAATACAAATGCAGAAATTAGGAGAGGGGAAAAGCTGGCCTGGGGGAGTGACAATGTATTAGACACAATCTTAGAGGACAGACCTTTAGTAATAAAGGAAGTCTAAAGGTTGAAGAATCTCAATGGAAACAACAAAAAAAAAGATGAAAAGGAAGTGAAACTACCAGTACCAAATCTCAAACCATAGTACAAAAGTGATCGTCAAAATATTTAGTACTAATCTAAAAATACAGATGTTAACAACTGGAACAGATAATATATACAAGATCCCAAAGCGAATGAACATGGTAGCATGGTTTCTGATGAACTCAAAGATCTCCAACTTCTGGGACAAGAACTTACTATTTGACAAAAAGTTTAGCAGAAATTTTATTTAGAACATCTTATACTATATGCCAAGGCAGTTTAATGTCATATTTTCTATAATATTAAGAATAAACAGGGCTCAATATTGATGAGAATGAAAATAAATTCTAATACCTTACCTTTGTAGGTAGTGACATAACAACATGTTCCATCTACTTTTTCAGTGGGAATTGCATTGTATATATCTGCAACTAATGCTTTGTAATTTAGAGTTTCTGTAGCCAAAACTTTAAATGGCTTAAGGAGAAAAAAAAAAAGAAAACATGATTTTAGAAATATAGGCATAAATGCAAGATATTCTTCTATAATCAAATATTACTATTCTCTCCTACAACTTCTAAGTTTGAGTAATTAAAGTTTATTTCTTATCCCACCTTTTAAGCATTACTGAATTCTGTAACATCCCTAAAGCCTACATACTAAAGATTTCCCCCACTTTGTAAACATAATAGACAAAAAAAAGAAGAAATCTTATTACTCAGCCTTAATAAGGGATTGGATTACTTTAGTTAAAAGTTATCATCAGCCAAGTTCTTTGCAGCTCAAGGGAAGTTCTGTTATCTCCCCTGATCATGATGTCCAGGCCTTGCTGTTTGTTCCTACGCCCACACTCAGAATTCAGCTATCTCCTTTTCTTTTTTTCCAGAGACTTCTTTCAATTCCAAAAGATACAGGAAACGGTATAACCTTCTTTCTACTCCTCTTGATTTTTTAATTGAGATGAATATAGACTCACCAGAATACCTGAAAGTTAATCTGGGTCAAGTTGCAGTATATTCCATAGCACCTTATCCATATTAACAACCATGTAATTATCATCTCATTATTTCTACACAGGAATTTCAATATGGATCAAGGTCAGAATGTCTTCTAGAGCTACACTTATTTTCAGATGCAACTTTTATTTTTGTTGAGTCATTTTTTAGTCATATCTGACTCTGATCCCATTTGAAGTTTTCTTGGCAAAGACACTGGAGTGGTTTGCCATTTCCTTCTCCAACTCACTTTACAGATGATGAAACTGAGGCAAACAGGGTTAAGTGACTTGCCCAGGGTCACAGAGCTAGAGTCTGAGGCCAGATTTGAACTCGGGTACTTTTATTTCATTATAAACACATTTCTTAAAAGTAATGGTTTCTTTTCTCAACATTTATATCTCTGAAGTATAACATACTTTAACATAGTTATATAGTTAATCACTACTTTAAGGGTATCTTGGCCAAATAATTATTTCCTTCATCTTTTCCCAACATGGTCATTAGTCTTCCAAGAATTACCCCTAATACTCTTCATTTAGAAGCTATTCTGATGGTTTTCACACCTGTTGCTGAGCCTTTTCGCATAATCATGTGTTCACAAAGTTTTAAGTGACCTCAAAGACCATCTAGCCTAACCCCCCTCCTTTTGAAGGTAAGGAAGGCTTCTGAGGTCCAGAGCAGTGATTTGCCTGAGTTCACACAGATATTTAAGTGGAAGAGCCAGGATTTGAAGCCAGGCCCTCTGATTCCAAATTCAATGGTAGTTCCATTCTAATACATAGGCTGGAACAATTAATCAAATCACAAAACATTTATTAAGCATAGTAGGTGCTGGAGATACAAAAAACAGTAACAGTTTCTATCCTCAAACTTATATTTTTCAGTTGAGGGGAACATGACATGTATATATTATATGAATATATGTAAACTATATAACCAACAAACACAAGGTCATTTTTCTTTCTCTTTTTTTTTTTTGTCGGGGAAGAAAGCATTAGGATCTGGGGAGATCAGCAGAGGCTTCATGTAGGAGGTAGCATTTGACTGAGCTTTGAAGGAAATGAGGGATTCTAAAAGCTTAATGTAATAGCGCATTTCAGATCTGTTCCCTATAATTATTCTCTTCTCCAGGCTAATTATCACTACTTCCTTCAACTGTTCTTCAAATGACATAGTTCTGAGTCACCTTAAACATCTGAATTGCCCTGCCCTCTGAATGCTGGCCAGCTTTAGTAAATGCTGGGCTCAGAGCTGAATATATATTCCAGATGTGGTCATATCACAGGAAACCTCACCCACATCTCTGTCACCTCATCCAATAACCTCAGCACCTGGCTAAGTGCCTTCCTATTCCTCTTGTTTCCTGGTATCACCACTGATGATTTCAACATTTTTGATAACTATTCTGATACAGGAGCCTCAGAGATCCTCAATATTGTCAGCTCCAATGGTTTCAATTCATACTCCACTTCAGCCTACTCTACCTTGCCCATGCCTCAGACCTTACAATGACTTGGAATAGATCTCTAGCTATGGAACTGGGAAGCAGGCAAAGATGAGTTCAGATTCCTACTCAGACACTTAAGTAATTATTCAAACTTGGGAAAATCACTTATTTTCTGTACCTTAATTTCTTCATCTATAAAAATGGGAATAAAAACAGTACCTAACAGTTGTTATGTGCAACAAATGATAACATGTAAAGTACTTTGCAAACTATATATGTCTATATGCTGCTTCAAACCATAAAATGTATTATTATTTTTACTATCATCATCATTGAATTTAGTGTGCTAGGCACTGTGTAGCCTCTGGGGATAGAGAGCTTCAACTATCATGGGGAAGACAGTTGGATAAACAAAGAATAAGTCTAAAGTGAATAAATACATACAGTGAACCAATACAGATCTATACAGAGTAGCTAAATACAAGGCAATCTGCCAGAGAGCACTAGCAGTTGGAGGGATTAAAGAAGGCTTCATGCGGAAGATGGTGTGAGTGTCACTCTAAAGAAAGAGGAACTTTCTGAGGTGGGAGGGAGTAAATTCCAGGCACACAGGGATGGCTAATGCAGAGGCATGGAGGTAGGAGGTGGAGTGTTGTTGGGAGAAGCTGTGAAAAAGCCAGGTTAGTGCAAGGGTTTTAGGGGAGTTAAAAACTAAACAAGGGAATTTACCTTTGATCCCAGAGGTAATAGGGAGCCACAGAAGTTTTACCAGGAGGGGAGGCACATGGTCAGATCTGCACTTAAGAAAGGTTAATAACTTTGATGTCAGTTCAGAGGATGGACTGGAATGATAAGAGACTTAAGAAAGGGAGACCAATTAGAAAGTTTTGTAATCTATGTTGAGAGGGAAGGAAAGGCTTGAATTAAGGTGGTAACTATGTGGTGAAGACAGAAATGGCAAGATGTGGAACTGCATATGTGGAATGAAAAAGAATGAGAAATCATGTAAAATTCCAAGATTATGTACCTGGGTGACTTAAGAGGACAGTGGTAACTTCAACAGAAATAGGGAAGTTTACAGTAAGGAAGGAGAGATAATGAGTTCAATTCTGGACATGGTAAATTTAAGAGTTTGAAATATTTAACAGCAGTTGATGATGCAGAACTAAGGCACAGGCAAGAGACTGGGGTTGGACTTAAGAGGTCTGTGAGTCATCTGCATACAGATGACAATTAAACCATGGAAGCTGATGGGGTTACCCAGAGAAAGTACAGAGCAAGCAGAGAAGAGAGCTTAGGACAGAGCCCCCACAGTCAGGGAGTATGATCTGAATAAGAACAACAAAAGAGATTGAGGAGTGGTCTGACAGGTAGGAGAAAAGCCAGGCGACAGTGGTGCTAATGAGAGAGAAGAGAGTAGGGAGGTCAGATGACAAATGAATCAGGCAGGTAAAGAAGGAAGATAACTGAGGAAAAAAAATACCAGATTTGGCAATTATAAGATTATTGGCAATGTTGGAAAGTGCAATTTCAGTTGAGTGAAGTGGTCCAAAGCCAAATTGCAAAGGGTTGAGGAGTAAGAGGAGAAAAAGTAGAGGCCACAAGCATAGACAGCTTTTCAGAGTTTGGCTGAAAGTGAAGAGAGATATGGGATGATGGCTTTGAGGTCATGGAAGGGGATAGTGAAGATTTTGTTTTGCTTTGTTTTTTTGGGGGAAAAAAGAGACAGGTATATTTTTAGGCAGTAGTGAAGGGACCAGTAAATAGGAAAGGGCTCAAGATTTGAGAGAAGAGGGATGATTAAAGATGCAATCTGCAGAAATGGATAGGAGGGGATGTGTTGATGTATTGGCAAGGACCACCTGTTTGTCAGAATGTGGGATGAAGAAAAAAAGTAAGAGATATGTTGGGAAGACAACATGACCACACAGAAGTACATCGATAATATGTAATACCTAAAAAAGAAAGTAATTTAAGGGGGAAGGCACTAGTTCCTTTGGACAGGGAGAGATCAGGAAAAGACACATGTCGTAGGTGGCACATGGTCTGAACTTTGATATAAACTAGAGATCCTAAGAAGCAGAGGAGGGAGCATATTCTAGTCATGGGGGACAGCCTGTGTAAGGTACTTCAGAGCCAGCAGGAAGGTCAATGTGGCTGCTCAAAAGAATGTGTTAAAGGGTATAATGTGGAATAAGCCTGGAAAGGTTAGGCTAGAGATCCATTATGATTACTACTATATTTGTGGACTGAATTTTATATATAGAAATGTTTATATTTAAGTTCAACAAATTCTCTGTAAAGGGTCTCCCTGTCGATCTGAAATGTCACCTATTATTGATAGTAGTTCTTGAAATTGAAGACTTTTTAAAATTAAAGACTTTTGAAATTCCAAAAGATATTATGATAACACAAGCTTAAGGCATAAAGTCTATACAAGATAACTATGATGTGATTTTCCTGTTTCCACTAGAACTTTATCCACAATGCCGGGCCATCTTCCACCTCCATTTGGTGGGGAATGATATAAACTGTTTTTCTTTGAAAACTGCCAAAAGAAACTTTAGATTAAGGCTGTGTCTGTATGCTACTCATGAACAGCACTCAGTAAACTATTTAAAAGAATTATAATTATTATAAAATATCCAGACTTAATAAAATGAAATCCTACTTCATATAGAATCAAGTATATTTATGAATCTCCTTAGCATAAGTGGTACTACTGAAACAGCTTCAAAAAAGGTCTTGATGTCTATGTTGAACAACATTTCCATAACATGTTTCCATGGGAAACTGAGGTATTTGAATATTACACTTTTCTAAAGGAAACTGACCTCAAGGAAAAATTCTGTCAGCATGCTAGAACTCATCATTAAAAATTTGTGAGCATCTAGAAAAATTCAATATCATCACAAAGAGCCAGACTCCCTTGGGTTTCTCAACAAATTCATCAAAAACAAATTCATTTCCTCTTTCAAAAGGGTTGCCAACACCAGAATACACCTGAATTTCAGAGAGGCATTTAACAAAGTCTCCCGTGATGTCTTTGGGAATAAGATGAAAAATGTTAGGTAGGCAGATTACTAGCCCAATGCATAATAAAACCCAAGAAGTAGTGATTAAAATGAAGAAGGTCTCTAGTGTAGCAGCCTGTTCTGATCAAAGTTTTTATGAAGGACCGACCTTGACATATGACAGTGTAAGTAGAAAGCCTGTCAGATGTATGAATAGCATAAAGTTAGGAATGATAACTCATACAGATGAAAGAAATAGGATCCCAAAAGATCTTAAGAGGCTAGATCACATAAAATGAAATTTAATAGGAATATATACAAATTGTACTCAGGTACAAAAAATTAAAGTACAGGAAAGATAATGTGGTCAAAAAAATTTTTAATCACTGGTGGTTGTAAGTTAATAATATAACATGATAGTCATAAAAGCTAATGCAATCTTAGGCTGTATTCACAGACTGTTCAGAAGTTGTGAGGTGAAAATTCCACGAACTGTGCCCCAGTTATACCACGTCTAGAGCAGAGATTTTTAAACTTTTTCCACTTTCGACCCTTTTAGCACTTCTTAAACTGTGGGTTGGGGTGGGGTTGCAATCCAGAGTTTAAGAAGCGCTGTAGTATTCTATCCATTTTGAGGTGTTATGGTTACTGGACTATCATCCATATCCTGTCCATCATGTGACCAGGATGAAGTGGTCCAGCCATTCTGGAAAGCGATTTGGAACTATGTCCCAAAAGATATCACAGTGTGCATGCTATATGACCCAGCTATACCTCTAAGCCAAAAGATCTCCAAGAAAGAGAAAAAAGGTCCTAATACACAGATTTTTTTTATTAGTAGTTTTTTGTAGTAACAAAGTAATGGAAAAATAAAGAGGTTACCATCAATTAGGGAATGCCTGAACAAATTATAGTATATGAATGTAATGAAATATTGTGCTGTAAATATGACAGGGACAATTTCAGAGAAAGTTGGGAAGACTTGCATGAAATGATGAAGAGTGAGGCAAACAAAACCAAGAAAACAATTTATAAAATAACAAAAGAACTATAAAAACTAGCAATTTTGAAAGACTTAAGATCTCTGAACAAAGCAATGATCAATCATGATTACAGAGGACCAATGATGAAGAATGTTATCCACCCACCTCAGAAAAGTGTCAGACTACATATATAGAACAAGACACATTTTTGGACAAAGCATATGGGAATTTGCTTTGTTTGACTATACATTTTGGTTTTTAATTGGATGGGGGAAATGGAAGAGAGAAAAAAAGTCGATCATTTTTAAAAATTCAAGGAAATTCAGAAACTGTCTTGCTTTTTGCACTTGTGTACTCAGCATGTCTCTTGCAGTATCTGGCACATGGCACATAAAAGGTGCTTAATAAAGGCTTGTTGGTTGACTGAAGGACATTCTAAAACTGGAGTACACTTAGAGGAGAGCTACTGGGCTAATGAGGAGACTTGAAATCATGGCATATAAAGATCAGCTGAATATATGGGGATGTTGAATTACCATAGACATTATGAAATATTTGGGCATCTACCTGCCAAAACAAACCCAGGAACTATATGAACACAATTACAAAATACTTTTCCTACAAATAAAGTCAGATCTAAATAAATGGAAAAACATCAGTTGCTCGTGGTTAGATCGAGCTACTATAATAAAAATGACAATTTTACCTAAATTAATTTATCTATTTAGTGCCATATCAATCAAACTACCAAAAATTATTTTATAGAGCTAGAAAAAATAGATACAAAATTCATCTGGAAGAATAAAAGGTCCACAGTATGCAGGGAATTAATGAAAAGAAATGCTAAGGAAAGTAGACTAGCCATACCAGATTTTAAACTGTATTATAAAGCATCAGTCATCAAAACTACTTGGTACTGACTGAGAGTAGTGGATCAGTGGAATAGATCAGGTACACAAGACATAGTAGTTAATGACTATAGTAATCTACTGTTTGATAAACTCAAAGACTCCAACTTCTGAGATAAGAACTCACTATTTGAGAAAAACTGTTGGGAAACTGGAAAATAGTATGGCAGAAACTGGGCATAGACCAATATCTTACACGGTATACCAAAATAAAGTCTAAATGCGTTCACAATCCAGATGTAAAGGCTGATACTGTAAGCAAGCTGGGAGAGCAAGGAATAGTTTACCTGTCAAATTTATGGAGAAGGGAAGAATTTATTTAAGCACCTATTTTGCTCCAAAGAGCAGGTCTAGGAAAAAGAGGTAGAAAATAGAGGCAGATTAGTGTGACGTAAGGAAAATCTTCCCAACAAATACAGGTTTGCAAAAGTAGAGTAGTCTGCCAGCCTTTGAAGGCAATGAGCTCCCAATTCCAAGCAGTGAGAAAATTAAATGGATTTGCCAACAGCAGATGTGGTACTTGAGCCAGGGAAAAAGTTAGGAATGGAAATATGGACCTGAAAATCAAGGGATTTCAATTCAATAATTATCAGGCACCTGATATATTCAGGGCAAATGTGTTAAATGGTATGCAGTATTTGCATACTGTAGGTAAGGAAGGTAGTAACAGCTGAGATGGTTGGAGTCAGATATCCAAGATGTCTTTTTTCAAAACACATTTGCTTGCCCAGTAGGGCATGGTGGATCCAGAGATAACAGAACTAGGTATGGAATAATTTCTGCAGACTGCATAAGTCCTTATCTTTCATGGCAACCTTGTGAAACCAACTGCAGATATTAACTGTCCACATATTATATGGCAAGGACTTGTAAATCCCGTTCTCAGGTGCTGGAAATAATTTCCCCTCCAATTCTTTTCACTGTCATCTTTTTCTATGCTTGTGCAACTGCCTTTTTAAATGTCCCTGTGTATGTCTGTGTGTGTAAGTAGACACTTAGTGTCCCCAAAGTCTGAATGAAGTTTTAAACTAGCTCTCTAAACTAATTCAACGGTTTACTCTAACTTAAAACTTCACTCAGACTTTGGGGACACTGCCTGTGTGTATATGAATGAATGTGCGTGTGCATGTCTGTGTGTGTGCATGCATGCATGTATGCGTGTGTGTGTGGACACACGGAAAATGACAGAGGATGGCGGGGAGAGAAGGAGAGGGGAAAGACGGGAAGGTGGACAGAGGGAGGATCCCTGCTCACTGATGATGGGAACAGTTCACCCGGGGCTGCTTTTGAGTTGTCAGCAAAGGATAGGACCTAACAAGTCTCTCTGTTTCTCCCCCCTCTATCTCTGTCTCTCTCTGAGTCTGTCTCCCCCTTTCCTCTCCTTCAGACCACAGCCCCCCGCCCCCATCAACCCTAATCATCTGGGGTGCGAGACCCCGCTGGCCGCGAGCCTTCGGTCCCGCTCTCCGGGGTCCCCCAGCCTCCCCCCTCGGCCCTCACCCCCTGCCCCTTCCCCTTTAGGGGTGGTTCCCTGTCCCCAGGGGCCGCAGCTACCTGGTGCTCCCTCTTGACCGACGGCTCATCCTTCACCTCCGTCACAAACACGCAGGGCACCTTCCTCTGCACCGAGCCCAGGCGCCGCATCGCGGGCCGCAGGGGCCCGACCCAGCGCGGCCCGCGACCCTGCTGCTCACACAGCCGCCGGCAGACAGGTGGCCAGGCAAGCGCAAACACACCGGAGCGAGGGAAGAGCAAGCCGGAGCCAGGCCACGGGTTCGGGAGAAGGGGGCAGCCCCGGGTCGGGGGGGGGGGAGTGGGTTCTCCAGCAACGACCAATCACAAACCGCCGCTGTTGGGGAAGGCGGAGCGAGATGGCCGGAAGGGGCGGTCCTGCCGCATAGGCCGTTGGGAGTTGTAGTAAAGTTGAGGGTTGAGGTGAATTTCCGCATCCAACCTCGTCTCTCATCCTTCTGAGGCTAATTAGCCCTTTGGGGCGTTCTGCCTGTGGACTCCCGGGGCTGCCGAACCGAAAGTTCATCTGAATAATCAACTCCAACCACATAAAATGGGAAGCTTTCACTAACTTAACATGCAGTATGCCCTCTAGAACCTTCCCAGTGAAATCTCTAGGTACCTCTCACTTTTCAGTGAAATGAATGAATGTAATAATAATAGCGAAAATTTATATAGCGCTTTATATGTGCCTTTACAATTATTATCTCATTCGATCCTCACAAGCCTGGGAGGTAGGTGCTATTATAAGCCCCATTTTGCAGATGAGGAAACTGAGGCAGACAAAGGTGAAGCGACCTCTCCAGGGTCACACAGCCAGTAAGTATCTGAGGTCAAATTTGAACTCGGGTCTTCTAGAGTGCAGCCCTAGCACCCTATCTACGACGCCACTTAGGTGAGTGAATGAATAAATGAAGCCTTTTTATATTTAAGCCCTTCCTATATGCTAAGCAATGGGGATACAAAAAACAAGACGGACCCAGCTGTAATGGAACTGCTCAGGAAAGTAACACGAGGGGTGCAGGACACCTGGATACCCCATAACCTAGAGCAGCATAGAAACTGATTTCACAAATTTAGTATCATTCATCTAAACCCGTTAAAAGACTGCTTTGGACATCTGACAGCATGTCAGATTTGGGAGATGTCCATCCGTCTTGTTCTTTCCCTGACAAGGGGGAAAATTTACTAGTAAACAAACCAGAAATTATTCTGATTATCAGATTTCGGCATCAGATCCCTGCTGGGTGGCTTATACAGGGAATGTCAGCTGGTAAGTGTCCTAAAATACTAAGTTTAAGAGAATTGCAAGAAGCAAAGAGCACTCTGAAAAATATCTTCTGATATATGTGTTTGAGAATTTCCTCATTAATTTTTTGGGTTTCTTATGCTATGACTAATTTTGTAACACAAACCCACTTGATTTTCTTAAAATTCTCGCGATATTGCTTTTTGAAAAATAGAATTTTTTTAATAGATTGTAACTTTTGCTTTAGTGATATCCTCTCAGGTTTAAGGAGTAGTTTAAAAACATATATTGGGGTTGTGACAATCTAATTTATCTTTTACAAATGCACACATTTTTACTGAAAGAAAAATTCCATGGTTGGTGCTTCCTAGATATTTTTTGATGTTTTAAGATGTTACGGTTGTAAATTCAGGGATCCAAGTGGACAATAACTTGGGGTGGGGAGGGGAGGAGGTGGGTTGTTCTTCAAATGGGTGTCTTTAAATTAAAAAAAAAAAGGCAGATCATCTAAATTTATTATAATGCAATAAACTAAATGACCACTAGGTTTCGCTGTGAATAGGGAGCAAAAAGCCTGGAGTCAGAAAGACCTGAGTTCAAATAGAACCTCGGACATTTACTAGCTGTATAACCCTGGGCAAGTCACTTCACCATGTTGGCCTCAGTTTCTTCATCTGTAAAATGAACTGGAGAAGGAAATGGCAAACCACCACAGTATCTCTGCCAAAAGAAAAACAAAACAAAGCCCAAATGGGGTCAGGTAAAATTGAACACAACTGATCAAAACTAGAGAAAACAACACAATGAACTAACAACCTGTAGATGAGGGCAGGAGACCAAACTGTCATCTTAAAATAAAGGTCAGGCCTTTAAGCCAATGACTTAATTGAATAGAATTCAAGATGGAGACAGGGACTGGATCTGACATTTCATTGGCATAGAGAAATTTCATGTTTACCAAGGTTGGTCAGCATCTTCTCATCCACTTAGCTGCCTGTGGCACTGACAGATTAAGTTACTTGTGCAGGGATCACACAATAAGTAGCCTAATCCAGGAGTGGGACATGAAAGTAGTTCTTCATAGCTTTGAGAACAATTCTCTTCTATCTCACATTGCTTCTCACAGGTATTCAGCTAAAACCGTGGAAACTTAACAGGCGTCATACAGTTCTGAAATGTGAGCATTGCGATGAAACTCTTCTAAGATGTACAATTAAATGAGACTTTTCAGTTTTGAGAATTCGTTGAATATACTTTTGATAAGAAATGGTATCTATCTGTCCCCATTGTTTCATACACTCTTCAATCTAACTGAAGCTGAAGGGGACTTTTGACTTTCTTCCCACCATTCTTTAAATATGTTTAGACAAGGTGGAGATCTCATTACGATTCAGAGTATGCAGTTGTCTGGTGTTTTGCTCAATTAGACGACAAAAATCCAAAGAGTACATCCTTTGTAAGAATCTCTGGTCAGTAGAATGTAGCTCTCCTCCAGGGTAGGAAATGTATGAGGCATCTCTAGTATGATGCTTTGCACATAGAATGGGCTTAAAATGAATGTTTATTGACTATAACTGAATCTGTGCAAAGTAGCATGCTGAAAGGCAAAAGATACTGATACGAGGGTTATTGTTATTTATGAGTTAACTGATTGGAAAGGATGGAGGATGGAGAAAAAAGATAAATTTACTAATTTGAATTATTTTTTTCAATTATCTTACATTTTCCCATGGGACAATAATGAAGTAAGGAAACTCCACATATGGGTCATCCAACAGTGGGATGAGCTCCTTCAAAATCTTCAATATCAAACATCAGTGTCTCTTTGTTCCTGCAAAGGAATGATCTCAAGCAGCTTTTGCTTTCTCTGTCTGAAAGGACAGATATTTAAATAAATAGCCACCCACAACTGCCATTTCCCAAACTGCCACAGAACCTTTCAAGTTCAACATTCTCTCACTTCTGGGGAAGGAGCATCACCTAAAACATTCCGCGTGTTGTTTGAATAGTAGCAGAGAGGCCACCAATCTCTCTATCCACATGTACTCTCCATCACACATGCACCAATTTCTTCAATGTCTGCAACACAGCCGTGGGAATAAGTCCCTGGCAGCAGAGGCAGCTGTCCATGTCCACTGTCAGCCCCAGGACCACCAATTTACAGCCACAAACTGGACTCCTACCCTGAAGGGGGGCATCCACCAGAACTGCCTGGATCTCTTGGGCTGCAAGGAGCAGGAAGGAATAGCTGCCAGCCCCAGGTAAGTGATACAGCATTGCAGGCTATGGGTTGGGAAAACCCCCTCAAAGGGGCTTTGGTTTGAATAGACTGCCAATATTGTGGCAAGCAACCAAATCTGGCATTACTAATGTGATGTACTTAGAGAGTCTGAATACAGATCCCCAATCGGGGAGCTTGGTTTCAATCCTTTTCCAACCACCTTCTTAGACTTCCTTGCAAGGACTAAAGTTCTATTAACAGAGGATGTCTCTTCCGTTGAAAGGTTGAACTTCCCAAATTAAAGACTTACAGTGTTTTCTCTTCCCTAGAGTAATTGAATTGAATAAATAGCATAACTATTTATTCTTCTTCCCTATGATAAACCTCATCTCCACATTTGACATTGCTTCTCTTTCTGCTCTGCTGAGGTTCTTAATGACATCCCTAACCATGATGTGTGACTCTATGATGTAAAAACATCTCTTTGAAACAACTTGTCCCCTTATATATACATATCAGATTCTCACAATGGCTTATAAGCATGTTGCCACATGTAGCCATGCAATAATGGTCCTTGGTAACAGTATTTGAAAACAATTTCAAAAGCAGCTACAAGTTCATAGGTGAACAGGCCGTTTATTTGGAGTCAATGATCATTTAAAAATGTTCATTGGGGGTGATTATCCCCAATAGCCTATGTGCTTAGGATGGGTACTTCGTTGTTCTAGAGTTAGAAGGTAGGGTGAAATGAGAGTCAAGACATTTTTTTCTATATTTATTTTACTCATATTTTCAATATGTTATCCAAATCTTTTATTTTTTTGTTTCCTCAACTAAATTTCTAAAGCAGATGCCATTTAAAAAAAAAAATCTATTCAAAGTGTTTTCCTAAATGTTAAGTTCTTTTTTGTTTTTTTAAAAATAAGGTTATATATAGAATATATGTATGCGTATATATACCATTGGTCTATGTACACTCTTTCTATATTATGAAAAAATTTAAACCGTTGTGTGCAGAAAGTTTACTTTGTCAACTTTTTAAACCATCTAATGCAGAAACTTTAATTACTTTTTCTTCATGTAAATCTGTCTTCTTTGTTTTAAAAATAATTCCCTCTGGAAAAGGTTCATTCCTCTTTTTCTTTGACTTGTTTTTTAAAGGTTGCCTCCATTTATATTTTCATTAATTTCTGATAGCTTCTCATAGTTCTCTAAGGACATTAATGACAAGACCTCCAAATTGTAATGTCTTATACTGAGTATGAGACGTTATGTCTTACTCACTAAAGAACTCCATATCTCTTCTCATCCACTTTTTAAAAACTTACACTCAGCAAATGTTCTACCGATGGAAGAAACTTTTTCTCCTTAAAGAAAAAAAAGGATTAGAATATAGGTAGATGATGAATAATCTCAATTTATTTTCAGGTAGCTATTGATATATAATCTCAATCTGATTTTAATTTATATCTGACAGTGGATAACAACAATCAAGTACATATTTGTACAGCATATGGGTTCATAGAAACTTAGCAAATAGGAATATTATACCCTAGAACTTATATTTTTAGGCATACTCAACCCATCTTTAAAAATAAAACACTAAGTACATAAGTCATTGTTATTAAATATTCATTTCTCTCTCCCAAATATGACATTATGTTCTACCTTTTAGTCTCCTTCTCTAACTAAAAGATTGGTAGAAAAAGACATTGTTGTATTTTTAATGGCAATCTTAGTTAATAATATCCTGGAATTAGGAGTAAAGGAAATATTGTGACATTATTCCTTAATGTGAAACTGGCCAACAAGTACTTATGAGGTCATTTATGATGAGTACATAATGGCCAGGTAACAATGAGAAAAATTCTGGAAGTTTGAATTTGTGTACTGGCTAGCAACCACTTTCAACATTTCTGCTAAGTGAGAGAAGGTATCTTCTGATTTAAAATTTTGTTAAGAATTACGTATTGCGTAATATACTGTCAACAGGAGGTCAGTTTAAAAAGGAGATTACTACTGATAACCTGGACAACTCTGGAAAAGAGAGTTTTTTATTTTTTTTATTTTTTCTTATACACTGAGACTTTTTAAAATTACATTCCTGCAATTCTTATATAAGGACAGTGGAGTAGCAGCAAGAGAGTTGAAAATGGCAGAAGTTGGGAATGACTGCTATTTCTTTTTTTATTCCACATGCATAAAGGTAAATATTGTACAAATTTACAGACATTCACATCTCTTAGCTTTCTGGTAGAGTGAGGGAAGATGTTACATAAATTTGCATGATCAAATCAACATTAACCAGTTTTTGTTTTTTACTTACCCATTTATTTATTAAAGTTGAATTTTCTATAAGGAAATATTGGAGGATTTGATATTTTTAATTATTTGGCTGAAACAATTACAATAGTCATACTCAGAATGTGACTCTTAAGCCACATAGATTTCTTTAGTGTCCAATCTGAAGTTTTTCTAGACTTTGAACTGCCAGTATTGGAATGCTATTTCATAGAAAGCTCTACAGAGCATGTGACTCTTTGTGATTAATGGAGATCATAGGTGTGGTGCCAGGGTTACATGAATTAGCCCTATTCTACATTCTCAGTTGAATTCAGGTCACCTTCAGACTCACTTTAATGAATCCAATTCATTTTCTATTTAATAAATTAAGTAAAATAATTACCATGCTTTGCTATGTGATTTTAAAATACTTCACTATTTTATAGTTTTCAAAGTACCCAGCACAGTGCTCTGATCGCAGTAGGCACTCAATAAATGTTTGCCAAATGAATTAATAAATTTAGTGGCTTATCAAAGGTAACCTTCAAAGGAAAAAAAAGTAAATATATTCGGGATGGCAAAGTTATAATTCTCTCTAACTTAAGTTCATTAAGTCAAATAAGAATCATGTTATTAATATAAGGTCACAGATAATAGATTTAAAACTAGGGGAAAAAATTACTGAGATAATTTAGTCCAATCCTGCCCCCTCCCTCTTTATTTTTACAGATGAGGAAATAAAGGCATATAGGCCTCACTTTCAAGTAGAATGGTAGAGCTAGATTTAAACCTAGATTATCTGATTTCCAACCCAATGCTTGCTCTACAATGCCAGTTTATACAGGACACAAGGGATTTTGAATTAATAGTGTTGACTGATTTAGAAATAAAGTCCAAATCTATGACTGAACTACATAACCTATGTAAAATCAGGTCAGAGGAAATACTTGCTAGGTCTAATTCAACCACAATGGAGCTAGGAATTCAATATCATATCAATGAGAATACCTGAACTGTTAAACCAGTTCTGCTATAAGAATATTTACAAATTATGTCCACAGTAAAACAACAAAGATAAGATTTGTGCAGGGGACATAGTAGAAATGTCACTGTTAGAGACATTTAAAAACAAAAAGGCAGGAAGAGACCAAATATGGAGAATATGGTGAGGAATGTACTGGGACAATCACTTGTCTGTCTATCCCTCTGATAGCCAGACACTGACCCCAAAGTTAAACAACATCTTTGCCATATAATAAAGAAGAAAGGGATAAAAACACAGCAATGGGGTTTCTACATCATGGAAAGAATGCAGAATTAGTGATTTTGTGGTATATTAATACGTTCCTACTTAGATATGGCCGGTTCTTAAAATACAAGATACTTGAGAGCAAAAGAATAACAATTGTTATAATGTAGTATAGCCTAGTTTTTTAAATGAGAAAATGTAAAATATATAAATAGCAAAATAGGAAGGTATAAGCATTAAAATCCATTCACCATTTTCTTAGACATATACTGACCAGTACAAAACAATACCCCTACACCCCCACTCCAATACACACTGATTTGAGAACAGAGATCTCAAATCATAAATAAGGATCTTCTATAAGCAGAATCAGCTTGTTGAGCCTTGAAAGTTTTTCCCCTCCTGGAAATTTGAGATTTTCAGAATTCTATATAGCATTTATGCATATCTTATCCCTGGTCTATTGCCTGGGTTATCCTAACACTTTGTGCATCTGCCTGATGAACTACCTACAAACAAATATATATATATATATATTCATATGCCTATATAGCTAAGATTTTGCCAATATCTCTTGGCACTCAGTATTAAATACTACTTACTGTACATTATTTTGTATCATTCTTTAATTCTTTAATTGTATCATTCTTTAATTTAATGTGACAGACTCACCTAATGATAAATTGAAATAAGCCACCAAAGTTTTTTGGCAAGTAGAGTTACATTTCTGGTATTTATTTCGCTAATGGCTTTCTAAATTAGCTATAAGCATATTCATTTTAAAAATCATGAAAACGATAGGTAGGAGTAAGTGACCTATAGTTATTGTTGACCTCTAGCATCAATATATTATGAGTTTTCTGCACTGTTTACTTTTTTCTCTTAGGGTTCCCAGTGCCGATTCCGACACTGTGAAGAAGCCCTTGGCAGTGACACTGTGTGCTCATTATGGAGAGAGGGAAAATGTTTAGATCCACTTTGCAGATTTAGACACATGGAAATGCAGGTAGAATTGCGCCTCCTCCTCGTCGTCGTCATTCTTTGTCAATAATTAGCACATTAGTAATCTTCTTGACCTACATCACAACATGACAGGGAGATGATGTTATTTCTGCCAGTGGCAAATAATGGAATTGATGGTGGTGGCTTGCTACTGAACTTAAAACCTTAGGCTAGCATATGTCATAGGAACCTCTGCGACCTCAATTCAAATGTAGGGCTACGACATTGACAGCAGGACAAATACCCATTGATTAAAAAGCAATCACTTTCATTTGGCATTTTTTTTGTTCCTTATTTTTTTTTCTCTTACAAAATAATTGAGTTTGTCATGAATACGACCTCTGAAAACTCCATTTCTTCCCCTTTTTCTCTAGCAAAACTGCAGCATTTCATGCTTCTGGGAAACTCAGCCTCTTGGTTGTGTGAAGATCAGTTGTGTGTTTTATCATAGCAAACCCCGTAATATCAATGGACTTTTTTTGCCACCAAGTAGCAGTGAGTATCTTTTCTTAATAATATTTGCATGGCATCAGATTAAAATCTGAATGTAAACTTCTGTAGTTGGAAACCATCTGTCTAGGAATAGATGTGATGATAAATGAGAAAAAAAATTGTAAAGAACTTTGGTAAACCTTAAAAGTGCTATTTAGATGCTAGCTATCATCATCATCATCATGGCAACTAGGTGGCACAGTGGACAGAGAACTGGGCCTGGAGTCAGGAAGACCTGAGTTTAAATCCAGCCTAGTCATTTAACCCCATTTGCCTCAGTTTCTTCATCTGTAAAATAAGTTGGAAAAGAAAATGGCAAGCCACTTCCATATCTTCGCCAAGAAAACCCCAAATAGGGTCACAAAGAGTCAGACATGACTGAATAACATTATTATTAATATTATTATTGTTGTTATGTAAAATAAGTGACCAAAGCATTTGGGTCCAGGGCCCTATTCATCAGGTCTAATTGTGTTATGAAATATGCTTTAGATGGCAGTAAGGCACAGTTAGGCAACTGAATGGTAAAAATCTTATTCATTAAAAATATGACTGCTTAGGCTTCCATGATGCTTCTCCTACCATGTTTGGCCATGGCCATTTCCTTTTAGTAAGTTTCCCTGTTGACAGAATAGGCCCATAGCCCCCCCCAATTTCAAGGTAATGGAACAGCCCAACATAGACCAGAAGGCAGGTTGGTGCCCTGATACCCTCCTGCATCTGTCTTGCTTCTACATAATTGTTTGCATGTTGTCACCCCTATTAGCCTATGAGCTCCTTGAGGGTAGGGATCATGATTTCTGCCTTTCTTTGTATCTCCAGAATTCAGCACAGTAATTGACACATACACAGTAGGTGTTAAATAAGTGCTATGGACTAAATGAGAGGAAGTGTTGTATAGGATCATGAAATAATGTTTGCAGTGGAGGAGAGATGGTGAAATTTGGGAATTTCAGAGAACCCGGCTTAAAGACCCAGCCAGCTCTTTCACAAAATAATTTTGTGATCTGGGGCAAGATGTTTTAGAGTGTGACTCAGTGGAAAGGGCATTCAATTTGGGGTCAGAGAAACCTGGTTTTGAGTCTTAACTCTGCCCTTGCCTATCTGTTTGTCCACGGGTAATTCACTTCATTTCTCTGGGTCTCAAATTCTTTTTCTGTAAAAATAAAGGGTTAGACCAGGGTCTAGGGTTATGCTGGTAAATGTTTATGAACTTGCTCTTCAAAATTCAGGACATACCTTTCAGATTAACCTAAATTATTAGCATTTTCTTATCACTTTTCTAAGTCCAGACAATTAACCAAACAAGTCAAGGCCTGAATATGGCTCTCAAGGGCCTATAGGAGCTGCCCAGCACACTATTGCCTGTAAAGGTTCCTTCTGGTTCTAAGTCCCCATGGTTTTCATCTGAAAGATAGAGTAAGGATAGATGAACTCTAGGTCTCTTTTAACTCTGTAACTTAGGCTAACTCCCAAATATCAAATGAAATAACACACAACACTTTGAAACTTTAAAATACTGTAAAAAGCTATTATTATTGATCATGAACAAATTATCTCCATTAATAATTACTCATAAATCATAAAGGGTAAACATTAACCGATTCTTTATAATCAACTGAAATACTACATCTGCCCTCATTTTAATTCAACAAATATTTGTCAAACAGAATCATTGTGCCAAGCTTCATGGAAATAATAAAGATAACTAAGAGACAAGGATTATTCTCAGCAAAGTTATGATGTGGTAACTAACACAAATTAGAAGGTACAAGTGCCATTAAAGATATAAACAAAAGCATACAGATAGATATTCAGAGAAAGGAGAAATCCCATCTTCAGTTTGGGAGGGGAGATCATGAAGGAGATAGCATTTGGGCTTGATCTTAAAGAATGAATAAGAGCTTTGAAGGTGAGAAGAATATAATGAGAAAAAGAGAAAGAGAAAAAAGTCATGTGTTCAGGAATAGTGATTAGAATATATAAAATACATGTGGGGAAAAAGCAGGAGATAAATTTAGAGAGTAGTTAGGTAGTGTAGTTGATAGAGCAGCGACCCTGAAGTCAGGAGGACCTGAGTTAAAAATCTGACCTTACACTTACTAGCTGTGTGACTCTGTCAAGTCATTTATCCCCAGTTACTTCCAAAAACAACACCAAAAACCAAAGCAAAACAATTAAGGGGAAATAGGAAAACGTATGAGGCTATAGGCTGAAGACCACTAAGGTGCCAAAAAAGTAAAGAGGAGCTTTTAAAGTAGAGGAGTTATGGGAAAAGAGAGACCCAGTGTCATGAAAAGAAGCAAACATTTAAAGAATGAGAGCAGAAGGTAGGCAACCCGATCAAATACCACAGAGAAAAACTAGAGGGTTGAAAAAGGACTCTGGATTTGGTGATTATTAGAGCACTGATACCTTGAAGAAAAAGCAAATCTAGTCAGTGACTGCCATTTCTACCAGAGGCCTTAGATTTTCTCTAAGTGTTTTTTTCATATGCATAGATTACTAGATTGTAAATTCCATGAGGGTAAGAATCATGTCCTACTCCCCATTCTGCCTAATAGAGTGCCATGTACATAATAACTGCTTAATATGCTTAATATTGCCAGGGGTGGGAACCTGTGGCCTTCTAGATCCTTAAGTGTGGCCTTTTGACTGAATCCAAGTTTTACAGTACAAATCCTTTTAATAAAAGGCCCAGACTCTGAACCATGACTGTGACTAGGAATGGTATTAAAAATGGGAACAACTAATACTGAAGGTAGAGAGGCTAGGTTTGAGACATGTAAAACACATCTATCCATCTCATTACCTGCCCCCTTTGGTCAATAGTCCCACTTTTAATTGGGAATAGGGAGGTGCAGATGGAAAGAAAGCCGGTTAAAGCTAGAAATCTGGATTGAATCCTACCCCTTTGACTTATTTACCTGTGTGAGGTTGGCCAAGTTTCCTTTAAACTCTCTGGGCCTTAGTTTCCTTATTTGCAAACTGAGTTGATTGGACTAGATGAGATCTTGAAGAAGGTCCTCTCAGCTACAAATTTATAAGCCCATGATCATAAATAGTATATCTTTTGTATAGTTTGCCTGGGACATCATTTCAGAAGATGTTATCATCTTGAATTTAAGTGCTGTAAAAGACACATTCGTCACTTCTTTTTAAAAATCCATTACTTATTAGTCCCCAAATAACTTATTAATTATTAATCCCAAAGTGGGGAGAATTTGCTCATTTTATAGATTTTATGGTGAGAGTTTCCATCTCCTATGGAGAGAAATTCCATAGGAGAAATAGGGCTTTGGAACACAATTCCTTCTGACATCTGCCCAGCTGACCTGGTTGTGATGAGTAGACAAGCCATTCCATGTCTTAGGACATAGAGGAAGGTTTTCTTAATCAATTGCTATGCTTTTCTGAGACTGAAGGGAAGAACATATATTTTACTTCCAGTTGGTGTGATGATTAACCATAGTGCTTTTTAGGTTACAATTATGTGAAAGGTACAAGCAAAAAGTCCTAAAAACAAAGAAACAAAAAACCCAATTAGTTTTGAATTTGCTCCCCAACCAGTTTTATACATTGGGAATATCCTTGGAGACAAGGAACTCATAGCTCCAAACATTTCTTTTGGGGTAACATGGGCACAAAATATGCATAATAGAAAGAGGATTTGTTTTAAAAATTGACAAGGCAGAGAAAGCAGTACCTCCCACTGCAGTCATCTGTGGCTGATGTGACAATCTAGCCATATAAGAAGGATGAAGCTTCTAACACCAAGAGCTCTATAAAGCATAACTGACAAACCTAAAATTGTGCACAGCGGTGTGAAGCTATGCTGGCAATGGAAAAATAAAGATTTCAGAAACAATTGCCTGCTTGTAGAAATTCATCAGAGACAAGTGTGTTCCCAACCAGTTCCTTAAAACACAAAGATAGTTGGTGTTTGGGGACTTACAGGAACAACATAACTAGAAATCAACATAGGTAACTCAACATATGTCAAGTCCCTGATGTATGTCAATTTAACTGCCTAATAAAGCTGCTGCCCCAGGTTGGCTGCTTTCTATCATATGCCCCCAAGCACTATTAAAAGCCCAATAGAATGATAGAGATAAAACAAAGTGTTGAATTTCATGCTTGGGTGCAACCCAAATGTACTTCATTACAGGAGGTAATTGGAAGCAAATCACAGACCTTCTCAGGAAAATGTGACATCAGTATGTATTGTGAGCTCCCAGGGAGATAACGTCTGCCAACTTGTTTTGTATAGCATTTAACACAGGGCCCCACACAGATGATAAACCACATGCATTTGTTCTCTTGATGGTGATGATGACATTGATTTTACAAAACAAGTTTTGTTGCTTATTTTAGAAATGTCCAAATCAGTGTAGAGTGTGGACTGGTGCCATTCAGAAACCCAACACTTCAAATTGATGATCATTATTTGAATTTCCTTGTCTCCCTTTCACTAAGAAAGGCAAAGTAGGAAATATTCTTTGTTGAATGGGAGGGAGGGAGATGTAAGGGGAAATGTAGACACAGAAAACACAAAAAAATCAATAAAATTTAGTTTTAAAACAAAGGCACAACAAGGTGTTTAGCTAATGGATTGACTGGATAATTCATTCTGTGAAAGAGTGTGAATGAATCCCTTGAAGGGGTTGTATTATTTGAATTCATACCACATATTTCCATTGAGTTGGAATTAATTACCATCTTTTACATAATCATAACTTCAAATAGCAAAATTTGAATAAATGTGACTACTGCAGGGAATTCCTTATTCACACTAATCAAGACCTAGCTGAAAGACATAGGGTTATGAAAACATGAATGAATGGAGGAGGGGATTGAGTGTTTAGTGGAACATCTTGTGCTATTCTAATAAAATTTCTGATTTAATTTTATGTAATAGTTTAGTAGTATATAAGTAGAAAGAGTGTTGGATTTGGAGTCAGAGTACCTACATTTGAATCATGTCCCTGATTTGTATTATCTGTGTACAAGTCACAATATCTTTGGGCCTTAGGTCCTTATCTGAAAAATGGTTTTGAACTAGCTGGAAATTCCATGATTCCAGTTGGATCTTGGTCTTTCCTTATGAGTGTTCTTTGCTAACAATTTCCAGTTAATACACAGTTTATAAATAGGCTTACAGTAACATGAGTATATGCTTTTAAAAGACTCATTAGCATTGGCAACATGTTATATCTCTCTACTTGGCAGGTGTTTGCCGACAAAGGCAGTTTGTGGCTTCTTTTGGCCTTCTTGTATTGTTGACTCTTTAACATTGGATAAGCTTTGATAAAGAATAGTGATAAACAAATGTCTTTTTGGACTAGCAATCCACACAAGAAAAACCAAGAGGATGAGGAAAGCATATTGTCCATGTGGACAATTAAATAAAAGAGATAGAGATAAACTAATAAATAGACATATAATAAATAGATATATTCTCTACCTCTCTCTGTCTGTTTCTCTCTCTATCTGGGACACGTACATGAAACTGATAGTAAGTAAACTAGTCCCAAAATTGAATAGTAGGAGATGAAGAAGTTAGATTCCATTTGAAATGAATACTCTGCATTGTGTTCAGTGATCTCAAGTTACTGCTTGACACACAAATCCATCTTTTCAACACTAATATTCTCCCGGTGATGCAATATGACTATGAATCATAGAATGCCCCAATATCTGAAGAATGAAAGTTTTAGGTGACCCCAAGAGCAATAACAAAATGCTTGGTGGATAAAAGGCTGTACTAATACCAACAGTGACCTGTACACAAGAAATAACGTGAAATACATCATGAACACTACATGGATTGAAAAGGAGAGGAACCAGGCATGTAGACAAGAGGTAGATGAGACCGAGTGATACACTGTAACCTAAGAAATACTAAAATATCCAGAGGGAAGTAGTATATGTGCTGGGTAGATCCTCTTTGGGGAATTTATGGAATGATAGCCAAGAATATTATGGATAGGTTACTATACTATTTGTATGAGTGAATGACATACCCCCATTGATAAGATCACAGTTCCGTCAGCTAAATAGGTATAAATACACAGCAGAAAGTTTACTAATTCATTTTTACTAATTTATTTACTAATTTATTAGGGTAGGATTTCAGGATGAATTAGTATAAGATCTAAGTCATGGAGTAGTTTTTAAGAATACTATTATAATTTTAAAATAAATATTTTTCTTAATAACTAAATAATAGTTGGCAAATGGAAATTCTGCTTGATTTGCCTTAGTGAGTGGTTAAATATCCTTTTTAACTGACACATTAGTAACTTGAATGCAAATTAATGTAACTTCAAGGGATTGTGAGGATGTTCCAAAGCATTGTGCACGTAAGGTTAACTGAGTATCCTTGCAATCTTCTTTATAATATTAATTAAACAAACATTTAATAATTAGTAGCAAGATAAACTTCAGATCACTTAATATTTAAATCAGAGGGGTTTCAATTAATCAAATTTTATTGAATTACTTGACTACAATTTTGTAGCCCATGAAATTCAATTTGAACTCTTATTCCAAAGTGTCTGTTTGGGTTGTTTCTGTTATGATATTTTCCTAGCTAAATCTACTCATGCTTTCTCCTGCTATTTACATTCTTTATTATTTAGATAGATTTAATTTTGAAAATACTAGCCAGTTGAATATAGAAGGAACCACTGGAGCAGAATTTCTTAATCTTTTCTCTGCTATGGTCCCTCTTTGGCTACCTGGTGAAGTCTATGGACCCTTGTCAGAATATGTAATGTTTTTTTTTTTTAATAAAATGAGATAATATTTGGAAAGCACTCAGCATAGTGTCTAGCACATAGTAGATCCTATATATAAATGCTTATTCCTTTCCTTTCTACCTTTTAAAGAAATTAATAATTGGATGAAATGCTAAATTCCAGTTAAAGGTTTATGAGAAGTAAAGATGTAATTTTTCCTAACCAAGTACAAGGACACCCAGATATCTCTCCATGGACCTCTTGGGGTCCATTAGAATAAGGACTAGATTCTGTGGGTTGTTTTATAGGGTTTTGTTTGTTTGTTTTTGTCATTCTCACTTGACTGGGCAGTTCTTCTAAGCTATATATCTAGACATAGGTAACTCTAGACATTGCTGAAATTGAAAGCTTTCCCTTTGTATGATTGGCTAGGATTTGCTATGGCTCACCATGTGCTCACTATGTACATCTAACTATGCCAACATTGGACCAGAGGCATCCAACTTGAATCCTGTAGCCTTTCAAAACTTCCAGGTGTGACCTGAACCAGATTAAAATGTAGTTTGGAAATACTTAACAAGATAAATAAAAATACAATATGACAATGTTGATTTGTGGCAAAGTCAATATGTGACCTGCAGGGATCCATCTCCATTTGAGTTTGACACCGCTGACTTAGACTGTATCCTGATTCTTCATTGTCATAATGAGAATAGTAATGTCATCCCTACTTACCTGCCTCACAGGGATATCATAAGAATAAAATATTACTTTGAGCACCTCAGAAGAAAAGGGATATAAAAAGTCAAGTGTTTTATAAGAAGAGCAGGAATGCTAATATTTGCTACTCCTTAAAAAGATGATAGCTTTTTGTTGACACTTGATTTATGTTCTCCTGAAAAGGAAAAAATAGAACATTTTTTAACAAAGCATGTAATCAAATCAGGACAAAAGATTTGAAACAGCATTCAAGCCCACTTTTATATAATATGGTGAAAAAAGACTGGATTTAAAAAATTTTTCTCTATAGATGTCACACTACAAAAAGAAACCCAGGAAGGAATTCTGCCCCCTACCCAGAGTCAAGAACCTCTGAAACCTCAGGAGAATATTTCGAGACCCATTCATCCTCCATTGGTCATAACTATTAATTTTGAAGAAGAGGAAGAGGAGGAAGAGGAAGACGAAGATGACAAGGAGAACAGTTAGTATGATCTTCCTTAGATCTATGATGTATGTAAAGACCCTTATACTTGTATTACAGTCTTTATTCACTTGTCTTAATGTCTTGTATGTTTGTAATAACCATTTTTCTGATGGAAGGTAGAGGTTGTTGAGAAAATTGCTTTAGTTTTCATAAGCCTCTTAATTCATTGTTCTAATTTGATAGTCTAAGGATGTGATCATACTCATAAGGAAGGAGTAAATTCCTTACTTGGGGGAGATATATTAACTTTCAAGACCACTTATGTTGTCTTTCTTCTGATGTACCCAAAAGATACAGGTAGTCAGATAAAGTTAATATGACTCACTTACCATCGTGGGAATTTGGAGATGAAATTTTCCAGAGCAGACTATGCAAATGTAGCAAAACTCCATTATGAAGCATAAAATGAAATCTCCAAATTGAATCACTATGTCTATTAAATACCTATTGTATGCAAGACCATGCTCTGTTGTTATGGTCCCTTTATACAGAAAGTTGTAAAGTACATTGTGTTCTCCCTCAAGCATGGAAAATTGGAAATTCAAATGCTTTCTTCATTCCCTGAAATCCATTGTTATGATGTTTTTAGTGTATTTTCTTTGCTTTGGATATTTAAAGTAATTTATCAACTTCAAAAATTTCTTTTTTTCCCTAAACGCCTTTAGAATCTTTCTCTCTGATATGTTCAGCAGCATATAGTAATTTAAATTTTGATTCAAACCAGTAGGCACAATTCTGCTCTTGTGGGAAGAATGTCAACAAGTAGGGCAGGTTTTTGTTTTTTTTGTTTTTGCACCTAAATAAGTCCCTTTTTATCTCATGACTAGATCATTGCATTGTCAACTGAAAAGTTGTCCTGGTCTTCAGTATTTACCCTTTCTATATATCCACTCACCACGTCCCTTCCTTGATCAAACCCTTTCAACAGTTTATAGGATCACAGATTTGAAACTAGAAGGCAACTTCAGATCAACTACTCCACTCCTTTCCCTATGTAGATGAGGAAACTCAAGCCAGAGAGGCAGTGATTTACCTAAGGTTACAAAAGTAATAAATAACAGAACCCCACTGCTTTTGTTGTTCTGTTGTGCCCAAATCTTTGTGACCCCGTTTGGGGTATTCTTGGCAAAGATACCGTAGTGGTTTGTCATTTCCTTCTCCAGCTCATTTTATAGATAAGAAACAGGGGCAAACAGGGTTAAATAACTTACCCCACCCTGGGGTAGAGCAGCTTGGTAAGCATCTGAGGCAGGATTTGAACTCAAAGAAGATGTCTTCCTGACACCAGGTCCAGTAATCTTTTCTACTGCACCACCTACCTGCTCCATCCATTGCTTACAGAATAATCAATCGAGTATTTACAAGCATTTACTAAGCACATATGTGTCAGGCACCATGCCAAGGACTGGGGAATACAAAGGAAAAAACAAAAGCAGTCCCTGTTCTCAAGGAGCGTAGATTCTGAAATTCTTAAGCCTGCCCTTCAAGTCTCTCCACAGACTGGTTCAAACTTGCCTTTCCAACTCCACTGCTTTTTCAGGTAACTTCTCCATTCCAGCCAGGCTGGAATAAATGTCCTCACTGTCCCATGAATATAAATACAGGAATATTCCTGTCTACTCATCTTTGTTTATGGTGCTCCCCCTACCTGGTTACATTCTTTGCCTTTTCTCTGAATCCTAAATCCTACTCATCAATCAATGTCCCATCTCCACTATGAAGGCTTCCATGATAATGCCAGTCCACAGTGGTAACACCTATCATCAGTATGGCTCATTTACCATTTATGTGTGTGAGGCATGACTATACAGTGTTAATATTTTGTGACAGTCTCTTAGCTATATGAAGAGGCAGTATGCTGTAGTGAATAGCGATCCAGCTGGGGAGCATGGAATAACCTGCATTCAAGGGCTGTCTCTGACATATCCTGACTATGTGACTCTGGGCAAGTCATTTAAATTCTCAGTGCTCTAGGCAACTCTCTAAGACTATAATAACTTGCATCAAAAAGTGGGGACCTGCTCAAGCAGAGGGAATTTCTCTATTCAGAGGTTTCCCAGTACCAAGGAAATCACATGTTCAATTCCCAGGCCCCAGTTATATAATGTCAATATATCTGTGTGATAGTAATGGCAATTAAAGATTCCCCTGTATTGGCTTGGTTTTCAAATTGATTGTGTTAAAACCCAGAGTTTGTTAATCCCACCTGTGGGATGGGCTTGTTGATGTGAAAAGAAAGTCCTGAACTGGGAGGAGCTGGTGATGTAGATTTGGAGAGACACTAGAGAGAGGCGGAAGATTTTTTTGGAAGCAGCACCTCGTGGGGAGAGAGAGAGACTAAGAGAATTGCTGGTGGCCGCTTTGAATTGCCCTGGACTTTTGAGACCTGCCCCCTGAGCTGCCAAGGACTGAGGAGACATGGCTGTTTTGCTGGTACTTTTTCTGTCTGTTTTGATGTTGTTTTGCCAGATTTGTCCACTGGTGAAAGACAGTCCTTTTGTTGAAGAAGTCCCGGAACCTGGCTGTTCGCTAAGAAGCCCTGAGACTGTCCTGCAGACAGAGAGTGAATACTGTCCACTCGTGAGGGACGGTGCTGTTGTTGCAGGGGTCTGGAGACTGTCCTGCAGACAGAGTGAATACTGTCCACTGGTGAAGGACAGTGCTGTTGTTGCAGGGGTCTGGGAGCCTTTCTGTTGGTTCAGAAGCCCTGAAGAAGGATTTTCTTGTTGTATGTTTACAGAAATCCTGGGAGAGGGCTTTGCTAATGTGTTCAGGGGTTCTAGGACTGTTCTACAGACAGAGGATGAATTCATGAAGGGACTGGCAATGTATCTTATGGCCTTGCTAAGCCTTGTCTCCCCAGGAACTAAGATTGCTGAGAACTTGCCTCGTGTCAAGATAAAGAAAAGACCTCCATTTGGGTATTAAGTGCTGTGTTTAAACTTGATGTAACTCTGGGGTAGATTCAATTGTGATCCAGGGGTGGGGAACTTTTGACCTTATGTTTGGAAACTAATCTCCATTTGAGAAGAGGGGCTTTGTGGTGGACTTAATTAAGGTATAGCCTAGGGGTGGAGAAGTATTTAGAACAGGGACTTTGTAATTGATTGAATGATTGGAAGGTCCTGGGGTGGGGTAGTACTTGGAGATTATTTAATCACACTTAGTAAATGCTGTATTTTGAATGATGTCATGTTTTGATCTTCTCTGTTCTTGGTTTGTCACTAAATAAAATAGAGAGCACCTATGCTGGTATTTTGAACCTGGGAAGTTGCCTTCTTTTGGCATTACATTACAATCTGTTATAGTACATTGTTGGCTATCTTTAGGTGTGTGTGTGTTCATGATTCCCCTACTAGATTGTTACCCCATTGAGGACTGGTGTCTTATTCTTCTTCGTATCTCCACATTTTCTAGGCTACTTTGAACATAGCAGTTCATTAAAAAATAATTGGTCGGACATCTCCCTCACCTCCTTTTCTTGTACCTTCCCCTCTTTTTATAATTTTGCTCCACAGACTTTTAATTCTTTTAGAAAACATTTACTAAATTCCTGTGTATGGTAGGAACTGAAGAAGATGCCACTCAATAAACATTTAATTGATCGCAGCTATTAGTTCTTACAGATATGCTTGTTTGGATATTTGAGTAGACCTTTGCCCATATTGATATAGGTAACTCCCTCCAGTGGTGCCAAACCTTTTCAGTCAGTATTTTTTGGCCATATATCTTCCCTATAGCTTTAACATATCTCATTCATGGAGGGTTTTCCCAAAATGCACTGGAGACCTAGTTCTAGGATTTTTTCTCATTCTGTCCATTCCAAGTTCAGTACAACCTTACTGCCAAAATGTAAACCAGCCCTCTGTATTCCTATGAGTCCCTTCTGTGCCCAGTTCCTTGTCCCTCAAGAATGTCTGTCTGTATCACGAGACAATAGGCGTGCTTCATCTCTTTTTTCCATTGTGGATCATTAGCCTCTTGAGTAGTTATGGAGCTCATCTTCTGGTCTTTGATGGAATCAGTACTATAACTGTTATACATGAGTGCTTTTTTTGGGGAGGATATTGCTATCTAGACTTGACAAGGACACACTTTTCCTTTGAACTCATCACCAAGCATCCAGCATAACAGGCAAAGAGCTTCTGATCAACAGGGAACTCTTGGTTTTTCTCCCTTACTTGAAGTGGATAATTATAAAATACTGAACCGAATTATCACTGTAGTTTCATCTATCAAGGAATCTTAGTATGATCTTAATATGGGAAAGTGAAATACCTCATTGGTGAAGAGCTTTTTTTTTTTCAAATGCTTTAATAACTTCTAATTTACATCATTCATTTCCGCCAGATTTTGAATTACAATTTTTCTCCCTGTTTTTCCCTGACCCACTGCCCCAAAATAGCAGTCCCACAGGATATCCCCTCCTCCAATCTGCTCTCTCCCATATCTTCTCCCATACCTCCTTCTACTTTTCCACTAGGGCTTGGTGGATCTCTATGCCCCAGTGCCTTGTATATCTTATTTCCCAATTACATGTAAAATAGTATTAATAATAGAATACACACACACACACACACACACACACACACTCTTACAAATTTATATAGATTAAACATTTGATTTTAAAACTTTGAATTCCAGATTCATTCCCTTCTTCACTTGTCACCCACCCTTACTGGGAAGATAAACAATTCAGTATAGGTTGTAAATGTGTAGCTAATGCAAAATGTTACCATAGTAGTTATATTATAAAAAGACTGACTGTATTTCCCTCCCTCCTATCCCACCTCCCACTTGTTCTGTTCTCTACTTTGATCCCATCCCTTTTCAAAAGTAGGTGCTTCCAGCTTCCAACTTCCCTTCCCCCCAGCCTGCCCTCCCTTTCATCATCCCCCCTCTTATACCCCCTCTTACCCCCTTCCCCCCTACTCTCCTGTAGGGTGAGATACCATATTTAGTGTGTATTTTATTCCCACCCCAAGACAAATTCAATGAGAATAAGGTTGACCCATTCCCTTTTGCCTTCCAATCTTCCCCCTCCATTATAACCATTTTCCCTTGTCTCTTCTATATGAGATAGTTTATCGCATTCTGTCTCTCCCCATCTCCTCTCATTATATTCCTCTCTCACCTCTTAATTTCACCTTTTAAGTATCATCCCTTCCTGTTAAATTGGTCCTGTGCCCTCTATCTATGTATACCTGTAAACATATATATATATATATATACATTCACATATGTAGAAATATATATATATATATATATATATTTCTATTCCCTTCAACTACTTTCATACTGAGAAAAGTTTCATCAGTTACAATTATTGTTTTTCCATGTAGGAATGTTAATAGTTCCACTTTGATAAGTTCCTTATGATTTCTTTTCCCTGTTTACCTTCTCATGCTTCTCTTGCTTCTTGTATCTGAATGTCAAATTTTCTATTCAACTCTGGTTTTTTCATCAAGAATGCTTGAAAGTCCTCTATTCCACTGAATGATCATATTTTCCCCTGAAACATGATACTCAGTTTTGCTGGGTAGGTGATTCTTGGTTTTAATCCCAGCTCCTTTGACCTCCGGAATATCATATTCCAGGCCCTTTGATCCCTCAGTGTAGAAGCTGCCAGATCCTGAGTTATCCTGATTGTGTTTCCACAATATTCAAATTGTTTTTCCTGGGTGCTTGTAATATTCTCTCCTTGATCTGGGAATTCCAGAACCTGGCTATAATATTCCTAGGAGTTTTCTTTTTTGGGATCCTTTTCAGGAAGTAATCAGTGGATTCTTTCAAGCTCTATTTTACCCTCTGGTTCTAAAACGTCAGGGCAGTTTTCTTTGAGAACTTCATGGAGGATGATTTCTAGGTTCTTTCTTTGATCATTTGATTTCAGGTAGTCCAATAAGTTTTAAATTATCTCTCCTGGATCTATTTTCCAGGTCAGTGGTTGTTCCAATGAGATATTTCACATTGCCTTCTATTCTTTCATTTGTTTGGATTTGTTTAATAGCATCTTGATTTCTCATAAAGTCATTAGCTTCCATTGGCTCCAATCTAATTCTGAAGGAATTATTCTGTTCAGTGAGCTTTTGAGGTTCTTTTTCAATCTGTCAAATTCAGCTTTTTAAGGCATTGTTCTCATTGCCTTTTTGAGCCTCTTTTGCCATTTGAGTTACTCTATTTTTTAAGGTGTTGTTTTCCTCAGTCAGGCTGTTGACTCTCATTTCATAATTTTCTTGCATTGTTGTCATTTCTCTTCCCAATTTTTCCTCCACTTCTCTTATCTGCTTCTTAAGGTTCTCTATGGCCTGTAACCAGGTTGTATTTTTCTTGAAAGCTTTTGGTGCAGGAGTTCTGACTTCATTGTCTTCCTCCTGTTCCATGCTTTGATCCTTTTTGTCCCCAAAACAGGAGTCTAATATTGGATTCTTCTGTTTGCTTTGCTTCCTTTGCCTGGTCATGTCACCACTCAGTCACTTGACCCCTGGGCTTTTTGCCACAGTAGGACTCTGCCACCAGACAAGGGAGCTTTGTTTCAAACACTGGGGTTTTCTCAGCTGCTGGAGGTATTAGTTGGGTGCCCTCTCTGAGGCCTCCACACACTCTGGCAAGCTGCTCACACACCCCAGGACTTCTATTCTAGACCACAATCCAGAACCAAGCAGGTTAAAGCAAGAGCAATTATCTCTCAGACTAGTTGCTTGGTCCCCCTACACTCTTCAGGGCAGGAGCTGAAGCTGCCACGTGGTGGCGGCTGCTCTGCAGGCCTCAGCAGCTTCTTGCCCTAGGGGCAAAAGCCAATGCACTCCCAACTACTGGGTCCCAAAGTCCACACTGCACTGACCTCTCACTTTGTCCTTAGCATCTATGTGTTGATAATTCTGGAAACCTCCATGGCTGCTGGTGATCTGGAGTCCCTCCAGCCGGTGGTTGGTCAGTCCTGCCCTGGGGCTAAAAAAGTGTGAAGAGCTTTAAAGCTTACAATTTTATACTCCCACATTTTGATTTTAAAATAATCAACAAACAAGAACTAGGAATTATTATTCTTTATACTTTTCATTCAATTTTGTGACTGTGAAGACATGGTTTGTGAAAAATCATTTGTAGTTACCTGTGTGTTCCCTTTTTGTAAAATATATGTGTATGTGTATATACATATATATGTGTATAGAAATATATACATGCATGTGTTTACATACATACATATACAAATATCTGTCTGTCTGCCTACCTATCTATCATCCATCCATCTATCTATCTATCTATCTATCTATCTATCTATCTATCTATCTATCTATCTATCTATCTACCTATCTACCTACCTCTCTGCCTACCTACTGTGTTTCCCTGATAATAAGACACTGTCTTATTATTTTTTTGGAGAGAAAAACACAAGAGGGCTTATTTTCAGGGGATGGCTTATTTTAATGAACATTGACAGAAATTTTAATAAACAGGTAAATGTGAACAAAAAAATGTACCTTTATTCAATAATGATCATGTCATCTTCTTCAACAACATCGTCAGAAGTGTCCATACCCTGAATTCCATCCTGGATGTCTTGCGCCTCCATTTCCTTCAGAAGAAGTGGACCCAATCTGTCACGTCCAGCAATATAGCTCTCTTTAAATGAATATGTCTTGTCCAGGTAACCTGCTTGTAGTGCCTTGTCGACACAGCTGTCAGTAATTTTATCCCATGACTTCTTCACCCAAGTCATGACTTCTTGCAGACAGGGCTTCACAAAGTTTCCACGCTGATTTCTTTCCATTCTATTTTCAATGTAGTCATTGACTTCCATGCGAAATGGTCCTTGAATGGCTTGTTTATTGCAATATCAAGGGTCTGGAGATAGGCAGTCATTCCTGCAGGAATCATTACTTGATCTATTCTCTCTGCAAGGAAGTTCTTCATTTCTTTAGTGCGGTGAGTGCTGGCTGAATCCCAGACTATCAGACCTCTTTGGTTACCTCGCATTAACAAGTGGCAGCATTAAATCAACCCACTTTCTTATAATGGCTTGTGTACACCAGGCTTTTTCAGTTTCAAGAACGTAAATGCCAGATACACGTTCAATCTTATCTTTCTTGCCCTTACTGATGATTAGAGGTGTGGCTTTCTTTCCATCCAAACGAATTGCCAAAACACAGGTGACCCGTGCACTTTCATAGCCAGTGGTGGGAGTGTAGGTTGATGTTGCACCCCTGTGATGAATTGTTGTTTGAGATCCTTGTCCCATAAACACTGCAGTTTCATCCATAGCAATCATATTGCAGGTTTGGTACTTGGAAATGTTGATCCTATCAATAAAGGACTTGAATACAAGTGCATGTTTAATAACTTCAGCATCTTCCAGCTTAAACAGTGTTGTTGATCTTCTTAGGGACAGTTCATACCGTTGAAGGAAACCGTCCAACCAGTGTTGTGATGCTTTGAATCCTTCTGAGACCATTTCAAACTCTGGTGCCATTGAAAGGGCAAATGCTTGAATATCAGCCCTGCGCACAACCAAGGCCTTTGCTCTCCTGTAAGCAATCCATTCACCAATGAGTATCTCCAAGTCAGGATATAAGGGCTGCCGACCTGATCCAGACCTGCGCTTTTTCCCTTTTCCCGCATCCACCTGTTGATTGAGGTTATTATAATCTGCTCTCCATTTTCTGACCATTCGAAGATCCAAAAGTTTTTCTTTACAGAAAACTGCAAGATTCTTGCCATGTGACTCCTCTACAATTGCTTTCTTATACTCAACAGTATACGGTAGCTCTTCCTTTTTGTACTCATGTCTGGGGGTCAGAACAGACAGAATAATAAAATTATGACCATCAGTCCTTCTTTTCACTCCATCATGCCCCCTGAGTTCTTCTTTTTTCCTCCATCATGCCCTTTTTATCCTCCATCATGCCCCCTCACTCCCGCTTACATACCGGGTTTTTATGTTGTCCTGCCTCAGCTCTCCTCCGCGGCACTGCTCTCAATGGCGCCAACAAGCAAATCACTGGGGAAGAACAGGATGATGCGCTCACTGCTGCAGCTCTGATTGGATGCAGCTCGGAGCGTGGCGTGCGTTTCACCCGGGAGGGGGAAGGGGACGGTGCATACAGAGGGTACTGTAATGTAGCGTGTAGCGCAGGGGATCACCTTCACTACATTAGCAATCTCAATAGGGCTTATTTTCGGGGGAGGGCTTATTTTAGAGGAATCTTACACAGTAAGGGGAGGGCTTATTTTCGGGATAGGTCTTATTATCGGGGAAACACGGTACCTATCTACCTAGCTAGCTAATTTCCTAGCTAAAGTCCAGAACAAATTAGCCCCTAGGAATAGAGAGCAACCAGGTCATCTAAGGCAGGGTTAACTGGCCCAGGCCAGAAAAATGAAACAAGTTAAAACTTCCATGTCAGTCAGCACTGAGATCAGGCCTGTGAGTAACCATTGTACTTTCAGCCTGGACAAGTTAGGAAAACATGTATATATATATATATATATACACATGCAGTATAATTAGTATGTATACATATAAGTATATAAATACATGTGCACATACATATACACTTATGTATATAACAATAAATCTAAATATACAATATGTATGTAAATATATATACACATATTTACACATACTTGTATGTTTGTGAGTGTGTGTGTATTTGTGTATATCTACCTTCCTGTCTTATCCAAATTGGAAGCTCGATGGACACTCACAGGTCTGATCCCAGTGCTTTATTTTTCTGATCTGGGCTGGTTTAACTCTCTTTAGGTAACCAGATCACCCCACATTCCCTAGGGCTAAGTATATTTGTTTTGGACTTAGCTAGGACATCTAATTAGCTTTAGCTTTCCTGAAACTCAGAACTCCCAAGCTCAAGTGATCTATCAGCATCAGACTGCAACAAGAATTTTAGGTGTGCTATATGTAACATAGCCAACAATTTGAGCCAAGCTCACATTTTCATCAAGAATGCCCTCTCTCTCTCTCTCTGTCTGTCTCTATGTCTCTGTCTCTGTCTCTGTCTGTCTGTCTGTCTGTCTCTCTCTCTCTCTATATATATATATATACATACACATAATATATAATACATATATAATACATATATATGATACATACAAAGATTTTTTTAAAGATGAGAAAGTAGACATAAATTGATGGACTTTTGATCACTTTTTTTGTGTGTGAAATAATACCGTTCGTATTTTTTTCTTAGTCATTTGATGTGTTTCTCTCTTCCAGATATCTTAATGTCCAATTTCTTAATGTATTCAAAATTGTACAGTTTTCAGAAGAGTTTTCTTCTCTGTATTTTGGCTTGTCTAGCTGTTTCCTCACTTCCTTCTCCTCTTTTTCTCCCTCTGCTCTTCCTTTCACTTCCCAGTGCAGGACACTAGGAACTAAAGTCTTAGAGTCCAAATATATTTTTTCTGTTGTCACTGGTAATGAACAGAGTTCTGTGCAGAATGATGGCACATCTGTGTCACACTTCATCTGTTTGTTTACCTTCCTTCCTGTTTCATCTCTAAGTGCCCTTGTCGTAATCTGACTTAGTTGGGTTTCATATAAAGTTTTCCGCCAACTTATTTTTTTTCCATTGCTATTTCATGTTTTGGGAGGTGGAACTTTTTTATAATCTTCCACCATATGCTTACATAAGTTTTTGAAAATGAGTTTATATACTAAATCAGTATTACCCTTTGCTGTCAAGTATTGCTGTTTGGCAAGATTAAGTATTTGCTAGCATATGTTATTTCTGGACTCTTTGGTCTCCTTACTTTGGAGACTGCTTTACATGAATTAAACCTCTGTAGGAAATGTTGGTTATATAAGTCATTGTATTTAGACACATGAATTATATATACACGTATATCTCTATATGTTTAATTTTATTTATTTATATATGTTACAATACATGCCTGTTTATATATTTAATTTTATAGGCTATAAAACATGTCAGCATATGTTCACATGCACATACATGTATATACATATTTAAATGACACGTATGTGTGTGTATTCTACATACGTGCTGCGTGTAACATATACTATAAACCTATGCATAGATACATACATACATGCATGCATAATGCTCCTTAAATGACATCATTGTAAAGGCTGTCTGTGTGTTTATACATAAAGACAGTTTTGTATAAACCTTCTAAATGTTAAGAGAAGAAAAAATAAACAAAACCCTCTCCTCAAATTCTTCCCCCTACTCATTGGTTTATTCACTATTCTTCCATACAGTGAGGAGAAGGGGCATACACTGTACACAGGGAGAACTAATGCTTCTTGTTAGAATCACACTAGGGAGTACAAAGTAGTGATCACTAGAGGAGGGGATTCCAGCTTACCACTACCTATGTTGGCTTATCAATAGCACACGCAAAACCACAGGGTTTGGGTTTAGGGATATGTAGGATCCTTCTGCACTTTTCCCACCCATCCACTTTAAAAGAAAAACTGTGCCAGATGGATAGATGGGTGGATGGATGGATGGATGGATGGATGGATGGATGGATGGATGGACAGATGGACGGATGGATGAAGAAAGTCCTTATGAAGTATTAAGTAGGAATAGATAAGTGGATATGGTCAGAAGAAAGCCCTACTCCACCCTACAATGGGAAGCGGGAGAGGGAAGAATTGGGCTTAATGTGTATAATTGGTGGTTTCTTTCTTTTGGATCTTCCTTTATTCTTCCTTCAGCATGGCAAGCAAGAACAGTTCTCTGGATGCAAATTTCACTGATTTTATTTTACTCTGAAATAATTTCTTTTAATTTTAACTTAGTTTAAAAATCAAAAGGTGTCAAAGAATAACAGCTGTGATTTTTTCTAATTTGTAAAAAAAATTTCTCATAGACTTTGTATATGGGAGACAATTTACCTTTGAAAAATATATCCTGCAGATGCTTCTAGTTTGTGGACAAAGACTCCAGAGGAAATTGAGGAAGAAAGGGCAATAAAGGAAATGTGCTATAAGTCTGGTAAGCATTTTGGTGATGGTGTGGGTTTTTTTCTAGTTCTGTGCGTAAGCACTATACTAACCATTATTTTCCTTATGGGGAGATTAGGTGAATACTACAGATTTCACGCTCCTCCAGACATTTCAGCAAAAAGCATAACTTCAACAGTGGAAAAAGATTTAGCAAAACCCTTGGAAAATGGCAATGAATTGCAAGAAGGTAAGCAATTAAATGACAGCACCTCAAAGTGATGCTTAGGAGATATCTAGTGCTATGGCATGAATGAGTTATTTAGTGAGATACACACAAAGACTGTCTTTTATGTTTGTTTGTTTCTTTGGTTGGTTGGTTGGCTGGTTGGCTGGTTTTGAGCTAGCTCTGTGATTTCATTCATGTAGGTAAGGTCCAAAGCATAAATTCCCTCCATTGATGCTGATAATTAGATTCTTAAAAAGTTGTTTGGGACACTGAAAGGTTTAATGACTTACCCAACATTTCACAGACCCCAGTATCAGAGGCAACCTGGGTTTTCCTGACTGTGAGCTCCATTATCTATCTACCATGTTACTCTGCATCTCAGGACAGAATTTAAATGGGAAATAAATCCACTTCAAGTGGACAATGGTTTTATCCTATGTCTTAAATTTAATATGAGAAGCTTTTATGAAATGTAATTATGCCTTCCCAGGTGTGCAGAATGAATAGAGGAGGGTTTCTACAAACCTTATTTTTTATGATTTTGCAGATGTTTTGCTGCTAACATTTTATCTTACAATAGCAGGGGTGAAAATAGGAGAAGATTTTTCTTATTGAATTGATAAGCTAATTGAAACCCAACAAGGTTCAATGACTTGTATGCAATGACAGAAGAAGGTCAGTGGCTGAAGTCAATTTTGGGCTCTTGGCTCCTGGGACTCACTCTCCTCCAATTCCTTCTCCTTTCCTTCTGTAATTAGTGAACAGAACTAAAAGTCTGCACTGGGGAGGCTGGATGGGAATGTTCTTTTTTTCTTGAAAAGATGAAATGTATGTTTAATTTCAATGTGTATAGAATTGATTGTGTTAGAGTTGTCTGATATATTGGCTAGAAACAGGAAAACACGGTGAAAGTCTATGGACTCAACGAAACTTCACATTCTCGCCCCTAGGATGAGCTTTAAAACCAGTTTTGCAGCAGTAGCAGGGATTTGTGTCAAACAGACCCAGCAGGGAAAGCCACCAGGGCCAAGGTGGGTAGGGGTAGGGAAATAGCCCCCCACACATGTGGTTAATCCACAGAGCAGATGATTTGCCTGTCCTTTATCAAGAAATAACTGTTATCATTTGGTATACTCTTTAACTTTCTGGAAGCAGATGACTGACTTTTAACATCCCATGGCAGGTGTAGTACAAGTTGGGAGGCATTTAAAGGTCTCTGACCCATCCTCCTACTTCACAAAGTGACCCTTCAGTAACATGGGTCCATGAAGTATCTTTATGATATCCTCAGTGCAGGGGAATTCCTCAGGTCTGAACTCACTTTACCAACAGAGATCACACCCTAGTGTTTGACTTAAGAGTTAAGTCCTAGGGAGCTGCCTGAGGTACAAAAAGGTTGGGTAACTTTTACCCAGTGTCACACAGAGGGAGAGGATGGAAAATATCTTTGGAGCCAGTTGGACCTGGGTTTCAATCTCACCTCTGACATGAACTGTGTGACCTTGGGCAAGTCACTTGACTTCCCTCAATTTTATCTTCCTCCTCTCTATAAGGAGCTCCCTTCCAGTTCAGCATTTATAATCCTAAATTTTCCACATAGCTAATAAGTGTCAGAGGTGGGGATTTGAACCCAGGTACCCCTGACTCTAAGCCAGGTACTCTACTACATCATGCTGCCTCACTCATGAAAGAGAAGAAAATGGTGGGATAGGAGGGGAAGGTGATTATAAAAGCCTTTTTGATTGATTTATAGTATGATTTTAACATGAATTTACTAAAGAATGAAATGATACTAAGAAGATATATGAGAAAGTGAGGCAGTCACTTCATTTCCACAAGAGCAGTCAATAATAACACACAACTTTTACTAAATACGATACTTCCGAATAGGAGTTAAACCAGGAAATATTTGTAAATGCCTTTAAAGTCATGATATTTTAAAAAACACAATCAAAAATAATTTCTATTTCATGTCCAATAGAGAAGAAATAGTTTAAAAATGTCAGATTACCAATTCATTTTTGAATTGATCAGATAAGAAAATAGTCTCATTTTCCTCTTTGAGAATTAAATTGTGAAACTGCTTTAAAAAGTCGTGTACTTTATTGTTCATGAAATCATTGTACAAACAATACTTGCCTTAGGCTATATGCCAGAGTCTTGCTGGCTTCTCCTAAGCATCTATAAATGTGCTATTTCTGTAACACAGTTCCTGTGGCGATCTGCGCTTCAGAAACATCGCTATTGATATGTCGATCTCCCTACCCCCTTTTTATGCCATTTTAGGGGATGGTCTTACAGTTCCAACGAAGTTCAATATATTTGAAAGACAAGGTGAGATAAAAGCATCATTGGATGGAAAACCAAGAACTGACCTTGCTGCTTTTGAAAATGGAGGTGACTTCATACAGCATTTTAAAAATATTTACTACTAGTTATATTTGATATTCCACAGACCACCAGATGTATTCTTCTGAATGGACATGTTAAGCAGGTCTCATAATTATAAAATGACATTCTTTGATCAATCCTGTGTTTTTCATGTTATTGTTCTCTTTAAAGAGAATGATTTCCATAACAATAGAAAAAGTATTTTTTTTTAAATGAATGGTTAATGAATATGCTAGTTGCTATGAAAAGGTACATATATTTGGACCTATGCAAGACAAATGACTTATACATGTGTATTGTTTTATCTGTCTCAGGCTATTTCTTAATCTTCATATTTATCTTAAGTGATTGAATTGTTCACATTTAATTCAATGACAAATATTTTAACTACCATGTGATGTAATAGATTTTTTAAAAATGATGTAGTCCCTACCTTTATAAGCACTCTACAATCTAATAAGGGAGACAGGATATGTACATATATATATATATATATATGTATGTATACACACACACAAATATAAGTATGAGAGAAGGTGGGATGTGGCATAAGTAAAAGAGACTTTCAGATACAATGCTCTAGGAAATCCTTTTACTAACAACACCATTGCTCCCACTCAGGTATTTTGAACTAGATCCTTCAAGAATATATCTGAAAGCAATACACTTTATGTCACTAGTTTTAAAACTTTCGTTTAAACCAAAAGTATAAGGAAGAATGAGAAATAGAGATAAAGGGTAGAAAAAGAAGAGGAGAGAGACAAAACTGATTTCAAGCCAAGGACTGAAAATAAAAACTGAATATTTAGGTATTATGTCAGTGATGCTTTTTCTGTACAGTGTTGCTCCTCTATTCTCTCTTGGCCTACTCTCTGTTTGGATATCTTCAAGTTCTAAGCTAATTGACTTGCTCCTTTCCTTAATTTTTCCCCATGTCTTTGACAGAGAATTGAAACTAGTAATCAGTGGCTGGTTATGTCTAGGGAGAATGATGCAGGGATCTCTCAGTTGTATATGGAACTCTTGTGAAAATTCCTTTCAGAATGAATGAAGGAGCTAAAGTTGTTGTTTATAGCCTGAAGAATAGAAGACTCGGGGTGGCCATGTTAGTTGTCTTCACATCTCCAAAGCACTGCCATGTGGAAGAAGGATTGGATTTATTGTAATTCCACAGGACACATCTAGGACCACAAGGTAGAAGTTGATAGTGAGGATGAAGAGCAGGGAGTGAAGGAGATTATCAGTTCAATATAAGGAAAAACTTCCTAATAATTGGGTTGGAATGGAATGGGTTGACTTGTGAGGGAGTAAATTCCTTATCCCTGCAAATATTTAAACAAAGTCCAGAGACATTTTGTTGGGATTGTCAAAGAAGTGGTTGATATTTAGAGAAAGGATTGGCAGCAGGTGACCTTTAAGGACATTGTCAACTCTGTAATTCTTAGAGTGGGCATTGTCTATATGAGACTATAGAGTAAGGTGAATTGATTGAAAGAATATGGGTTCTAATCCCAACTGAGCCATTTTGCTTCCTTTGTGACTATAGGAGCAAGTCATCTCACCTGGTGGGGTTTCAGTTTCTTTATCTATAAAATGAAAAGATAGAGCCAGAGGACCTCTCTTGGCATTTTGAGTTCTAAATCTATGATCCTATGATCTGCCAATGAGCGAAACTGGGGACTTGTTTCTGTGACTTGTTTTGAGCCTCTAAAAAACTAGATGGTTGTGAAGAACAAACCAGACCAGCTCAACAAGTTGTAATATTGTCTTACTGAGTCAGTCTGGTTCCTTAGTTGGCAAAAATCTATCAAATAACAAGAGTTTATTAAGCACCTACTGTATACTAAGCACTAGGCTGACAAAGCAAAAGGTAAAAGAGTCCCTGCTCTCAAGAAACTTCCATTCTATATTCTCTTAAATCCACCCTTCTCTATTGTCTCATTCTATAGGGGGAGACCTCACAACCTACATAGGTATGTAGGTACAAACACACAAAAAATCAGTACTTGCTTGCTTTGGGGCAGGAGGGAAGACATCAGTGGCTGATAGGGACCCAGAGAGGCCTTATACAGAAAGTGATGATGATTGAGCTTAACCATGAAGGGAAACACCAGGAATGAAGGACAGCTAGTGTAAAGGCACAGGGATAGGAGTGGAAAAGCCTGTTTGAGGCATAGAGTGTGTGGAAGGGCATAATATGTAAGAAGGCTGGCAAGGCAGGATGAGACCAGATTATGAAGTACTTGAGATGGTCAAATAGAAGAGTTTGTAATTTTTTTTCCTAGAAAACCATACAAAGTCAGAGTTTCTTGAACATTAATGGTGACAGGGTCAGATTTGTGATTGGGTGACTTTGTGGAGGGTACATTGGAATAGGGAGAGAAGAGCTAGCTAGGTCAATTAAAAATCCATTTCCAAAGTCCAGGTGACAGGTAACAGAGGGCTTAAAATAGAATGATGGACATGTAGAAGGGAACATATACAAGAAATATTATGAATAAAGCAACAAGATTTGGCAACTGATTGGATATAAGGGATGAGTGAGAGTAAGGAGCTAAAGATGTCACCAGAATTGCCTACCCATTGAATGACCGGAAGAATGGTGGCACCCTTGACAGAAACAGAAAATCCAGAAGTTGGTGGTGTGTTTCAAGAGACTGATAAGCTGTGAGCTTAGGGTGTTTGGAAGAATATCAAAAAGGTTCAGAACTTCAGTACTCTAAATGAACAGATCCTGTGTTCTCAGAAATGTCTGTTGGAGTATTGTTCTGGGTGCCACATTTTCAAAGGGGCATTCACATCTTGTCCTGAGTTGGGGCAGCTGAGACCTGGAAATATGGGATATTTCATTGGGAAAAGAGAAGACTTAGGGAAGATGTGGTTTTATTTTTGTATATTTAAAAGGCTGTTATATGAAAACAATGGATAATTATTGCATGCAGTGAGCTCCAGAAGGCAGAATTAGAAGTTGTTGAGTCATTTTAATTGTGTTTGGATCCTTCGTGACCCTATTTGGGGTTTTCTTTGGAAAGATACTGGGGTATTTGCCATTTTCTTCTCCAGCTCATTTTGCATATGAGGAAACGGAGGCAAACAGGGTCTTAAGTGACTTTTCCAGGTCACACAGTTAGTGTCTGAAGCCACATTTGAACTCAGGAAGATGACTCTTCCTTATTCTAATAACACTACTCTATTCACTGTGCCACCTAGTTACACTCCCCCCCCCCCCCCCGAATTAGAAGTAATGGGAAGTTAGCGGGATATAAGCAAGAATTTCCGAACAATCTGAGCTTTTAAAAGAAATGGGCTGCCTTGTGAAATTGTCACTGAACTTCTCAATCACTAGAAAAGTATATCAAGCAAGAAGCAATATCACCCTCAGCAGGAGCTGATGTTGAGAGGATTTCTGAGTGGGGTTGGAGGTTAGGGGAGATTACATCTAAGGCTCAGCATCACTAAGATTTTGTGTTTCTCTGATTCAGGGGGTGACTATTATGTACCGCAAAGGATCATATTTCTTGGAGTGGATGAAAGTGAAGCTTTAACTGAGGAGAATGAATTCATCATGTCAAAAGGTTCAAACAGTAGTAAAGGTAAGAAATTTTTTATGCTTCTTATCATTAATTTTGTTTTATTTATAACTGGTTTGGGCACATGTAATAAAAGCCTATTATCATATATTACAGACTTTAATTGAATAACCTAACAAAAATCCAAACTCCAATTCCTTTTTTATTTCATTAACTAAAAAAAAAAATCTAGATTTACTTCCATAGAAAGTTCAGGTTGCAACTAGAGAGATAGGATTGCCTTCTTGTACCTTTTTAAACCTTTAATTAAAGGAATAAAGTATGGAAATGATCATGAGCTCAATATGTCTCCTTTGAGCGGTTCTTTGTTTTTTGCTTTGCCACTCATATTTTACTGAGAACTCTTAAGGAGGGAGGAGTCCCTAAGTCTTTCCACCCCAGGCTGCAAGAAGTTATTATCTTGTCACTAAGAGAGATTTTTTCCCCCTTTTCTCCATGAATACTACCGAGTGATGTCTACTTCTTTGTAATATTAATGTCCTTAATTAGCTAAAGAATAACTGAAGAAATATTTTCTATTTGAAGTCAGAAAAAAACAGAAATGGACTTACTGAAAAACCTGCATAATTCATATGAAAAATAGAATTTCAATAAAAGACAAGAAAATTTTGAGATAAATGTTCTAGAAAAGGGAAGTATTATATAAGTATAGATGGAGAGAGGTAGATTGGTGGGTAGATATTCATTCAATAGCACTAAAGATGGTCCCTTTCCCCCAAGGAGCTTACATTCTAATGGGGGAAGATACCATATAAAAGAGAACTGAAGGGGAGAGGGTAAAAGAAAAAGAGGGAAGAGAATGAAGGTAGTAGAGTGGAGGCATGGTGGACCAGGTTCTAGGGAGATAAGTCAGTAGCGCAGCCTGGAGAGAAACAGAGACATAGTTGATCTGGGTTTCCTCCTCAAAATGGAGGATATGGGAAGAACCAGTCAGAGGGAGAGGTTTCAGGGGCTAAGGGTACTTACATTGGGAAAAGTAACAGTGAACTATGGGTCAAGACGCAGACCTTCTAGTTTCCTAATCTGTAAAATGAGTGAGTTTAAATGATTGCTAAGGTACTTTAATTCTCTAAAATGGTGTGATTTGTAGGAACCTGTACTGAGGGCTAAATTTAAAGTTTATTCGGGAATTTATATGAGTTGGTCCAGGTCATATAGGTAATGAGTAGTAGAGCCAGAATACCAAGCCTGGTTCTTCTGTTCTCTTTCCATGGCACCATGAGGCTCCATTTTAGAGTACACCACTATTTGTGGGATTGATAGGCATCTTTATTTTTTTTTGTACATGATATTTCTTTTAAAATAGTGTATCATTACTATGGTATTTAAATTTTGAAAATACTTCTCTGGCTCCAAATTGGTATTACTGGGGAGAAGTAGTGACAAGGAGAACAGGGCATGTGATATTTAATGCATTACAAAAAATTGACAAGTATTTATTTTCTTTCCCTTCTGCTTCCCTCCCACATTGAATAATTAAAAAAAATCCCTCCCAACAGACATGCATAGTCCAGCAAGCCACATTTCCACATTTACAAAAAAAAAAATCATCTCTTATTCTGTATTTTAAATCCATCTCCTCCTCTGATGGGTGGAATGTTTCACCTTTAGTCCTTTGGACTCAGGGTTTGTCATTGCATTAATAAGAGTCTAAAAATCTTTTCAAGTTATTTTTCTTCTATAATATTGTTGTCACTGTGCAGGTTTTTTGGTTTCTGCTCTTTTCACTCTGAATTAGTTCATAAAAGGGCTTCCCAGTTTCCTCTGTAACAGCCCATCTTGTCATTCATGATGGCACAGTAATATTGAATTATATTCACATGCCACAGTTTGTTTAGTCATTCTTCAACCACCTAATGCATTTTAAAAAATAATATGTAAAAAAGATTGGAATTTTTTTCATTAGTGGGGTAATACCACAAGGGGAATTTTGACATGTTAAACTTAAAAAGTACTTTTATTAATAACAGACATTCTTCTTTCTTCTTCTCTTTCCAAAGGCATAGAGGACAGTCTTCATCCAAAGCATCCTGTAACTACAAGACCAGTACCTACAACACACGTATTAAATGCTACTGAGAATATCAACACAAAATGCAAAGAGGATCCCTCTTCAAGTGAGATGTACTTGGGTATATTTGAACTACATCCAATCAGTTCATGAAATAGCCCATCAAAAATGATTATATCTCAGAAGTAGGAGGCAGGTCCTGAGAATGAAGGAAACAAGATTCTCTTGGTATCTCTCTGAAATATAATATGGTTTTGAAAAGTGTATATAATCTTTGTTGACTTCATGTCTGGAAAACTGAGATATCAGCAATTAGCTATCACTTAGGCTTGTTTTTAGGATTAATGAACAAACTTAAAAAATCATCTACAGATAAATACCATATAAATGCTTTGGATTACCCAAATATTTTACACTTTGGAAGTTATTCATAATGAATCTCCCCTCTTCAAGGTTGCTCTCTCTTTACAATTCAGTGTATTGGACCCACTTCCTAGGGAGGCAAAAGAGTTGGAGGAAAAAAATACGTAAGGTCACTCACTGCTACACTGTAATCCTTTCACTCTCCACGATCTGCAGTAATGAGGCCATTCCAAGCCTTGTCTTCCCTTTTCAAGACCCAGCTCAATATCCACAATGTTTTTTTAAATTTTTTTTATTTTTACCAACTGATGAATTTCCCTGTTTTATTGAGAAAACCTAGGCCATTCATGATAAGGGCCCTTACTCTGCTCTTCCATAACTCAAAATCTTTTCTCTAGTGGTAATGTAACCCTCTACTCCTGTGCCCTTCCTCCTCTCCAGTGTCTTCTTGACCTTGTTCTTTTGATCATTCCTTCTAGTTCATCTTAAACCATTCCTCTTACTTGGTTCCTTTCTCTCTGTCTACAAACATATGTGGATCTAATTAACCTAAAATACATACACACAGGCATGCATACACTTCCCTTGACTATCCACCCCTCGACATTCTCCTTTTCAGTGTTAAACTTCTAGAAGGAGTAGAAATTTCTTAGTGCCCAAGTTACTACTATTAACACCCTCTAATTTTGCTTTCATTTCCACACCATTACTAAAATATCTTTTTCTAAGGCCATCAATGCCCTCTTAATTGTCTTTTGCTAGTTATCATCCTTCTCATTCCCTTCTTTCCTTCCTTCTCTCTTTCTCCCTTCCTTTCTTTTTCTTTCTCCCTCCCTTCCTTCCTTCCTTCCTTCCTTCCTTCCTTCCTTCCTTCCTTCCTTCCTTCCTTCCTTCCTTCCTTCCTTCCTTCCTTCCTTCTTTCCTCCCTTCCTTCCT